>NW_014040274.1:40290-42065 GCF_001186125.1 Sphaeroforma arctica JP610 | reverse complement strand
TATCGTATATTTATATGATGTTATATATGAGGAGACGCACACACCCACACCCCCATCTATATATTTTCCTATGCATACATACATATATATAATATATATATATATATATATATAAAATATATATATATATCTATACATACATATATACATACATACATACATACATATATATACATATATATAAATTTATATATATATAAATAAAATACATGTACATATATATATATATATATATATATATATATATATATATATATATATATATATATATATATATATATATATATATAAGTTTCATATTAATAATATACTTTTACACCAAAACAGACACGCATATCTCTTGTACCGATAGTAATCTCATATATCCACTTAAACTGATACCAGTTAGTTTGATGACAAATAAGACACACCCCGCCGCGGCTTTCCCTCTCTCCGGTGTACCTGTGGATTCGCGATCTCTGCAAGCCATCGGCCCTATCGTGTGGCTTCTGTGCTGTATTACTATTAGCATGACCATACCTTGGTTTTTCATCAATATACTTCTCGCCTCCACCTGATACAGCAGCAATCGTAGACTTGTGCATAGCCCGTACACTACCAAACCTATGTCTCGAGAGTGACTGTTGAAACCCTCGATTTAGTGTACACAAACCCGAATTCTGTGTGTACGTTACTGTCTTTTCAAGTGCCATTGTATTGAGTCCTATGAGTGTGCTGATGGGCGATCTTCTCCTGGAGACAAGCACACAGCACCTGCGTATTGTAAACAAAGTGTCCGCCATAGTGCTAAGGCTGTGTGTGTACCGGCCGGTTGTCACGTTACGACCACCAAGTGGTATAGAAACACAGGCAACTACCACGAAATGTCCTGTACTATATTTAACAGATAAACATCGATGAAAGCCCCTTATCATTACATAATTTAAAAATATATATTTTTAAATATCGGGTAGAAATCTCAACAGGCAAAACGTGTGGTTCACTTTCGGCGGGAAATTCACCATGAATCATTTTTCAAAATTAGGGGTTTTTCAATCGCGTCAACGCTAGATAAACCCTAAATTGTGAGCCCTGAAAATTGAGAAATTTCAAAAACGCCAAACTAAATTCCTAAAAAATCTCCAGTCAGAATGGCAGAAATAAAATCATGATGTACTGAGGAACCTGATGTGTTTTAGTTTCAATGCGAAAGTGCACTGAGTGATGTGTATTTGATTATTTGCGCACAACAGTTTTTTTTCTGTGCAACGTGTTCACACAGAAAAGCCAAAAGTGAGGCAACTCCACAAATAGTTGACAATAACAACGACGCGAGTTCTGTATACTTTGTGCAGGCAAGTAGTACAGAACGTCAATTGACATCTAGTAGCGCTACCCCTATTCACTTGCTACTATATAGAGGCATCCCATAATATATAGAACTACAGCACTAGCTTGAGCATTCTTCTACACAGAAGGCAAGATGCCGGAACAGATCCAGGGCTCGCCCCAGTCACAAACGGTATACATTAGCAACCTCAACGAGAAGGTCAAAATCCCGGCGCTCAAATTAGCGCTGACAGCTATATTCTCACAATTCGGAGAGATCATAGAGGTATCCGCCAGAAATACTCTGAAATGCAGAGGGCAGGCGTGGGTAGCGTTTAAAACGGTAGACAGCGCCGTGCAGGCCGTTGAGGCGCTGCAGGGATTTGTATTCCACGGCAAAGATATGGTATGTAGCTGTTCAACTGGTCAGGAGCTGAATGTTATGTTGCATAGATAATCCGTATATA
>NW_014040274.1:38397-40045 GCF_001186125.1 Sphaeroforma arctica JP610 | reverse complement strand
TTAATTATATTTATATTAATATATATATATATATATATATATATATATATATATATATATATATATATATATATATATATATATATATATATATATATATATATATATATATATATATATATATATATATATTCAATATATATATTTCAATATATATATATATATATATATAATATACCATATCATCATATCATATCATATTATATCGTATAATATCATTACATCGGATTGAAGCTCGAGATCGATGATTTGTATACTACTTGGAAGTACCATTCCTTGCGGACACTTCCCATCATCCTCCAATGATATCTGCCGATCTACCCCACCATACCTCCTAGCCTGTCCCATCCAATAATTCATATCGGTCGCACCATACAGTCCAACACCAGACAATAACACTGCGCACGTGTGTCACCTCAGGTACGTATGATCCCCGGGCGACACGATATAGCGTTTGTGGAGTATGTGGATGAGGGTCAGGCGAGCATTGCAAAGTCACAGCTGGAAGGCACAGACGTGGCGCCTGGAGAACCGCTGAAGATCATGTTTGCCAAGAAACAAGTCTAAAGTCCGGGTTCTAGGGCCCAAAAGTTCGGGTTCTAGGGCCGACCTGTGTCATGGGTTTATGGGCGCGACTGGTCAATGATACGGCGCCTTTCTGCGGGGAATGTCCCTTCAACAACAAGGCTTGGTGTGAGACTGGACACGCGAAAGGCGAGGATTGGCTCAATTGTGTTGTATATATACGTATATTAGTCTCTACCTGTCAATATAGCAGAATATATGAACGAGTGGACCTCTGTAAAATGTATATCTACTGGTTCAACCGGGTTGCATATATACGTATATTAGTTTCTACCTGTCAATAAAGCAGAATATATAAACGAGTGGGCCTCACTGGTTGAATTGTATTCAAATGTAGTAAGTCTTATACGAAAGACTACAAGCATATATCACTAATTGAATTGTATTTAAATTCAAACATATACAAGCATATGTCACTTATTGAATTGTATTTCAATCCAAACATATACAAGCATATATCACATTGAAATGTATTTAAATCCAAACATATACAAGCATATATCACCTATTGAATTGTATTTAAATCCAAATATATCTGTAGTACGAGTTGTACGAAAGACTTACAAGTGTATGTCACTTGTTGAATTCTATTTAAATCCAAGTATATTTGTAGCAAGTCTTGTATAGAAGAATACAAGCATATATCTCCTGCTAAGATCACTTTAAACCCAAGTATATTTGTAAAATTTTTTGTATGAAAGACTAACAGCATATATTTATACTTTAAATCCAAGTATATTTGTAGCAAGTCTTGTATGGAAGAGTACCAGCATATATCTCCTGCTGAATTCTCTTTAAATCCAAGTATATTTGCATAAAGTCTTGTACGAAAGGCTACAAGCACATCACTTTTGAGTTCTATCTAATCCAAGGATATTTGCAGTAAGTCTTGTCTGAAAGACTACAACTATATGTTTCCTGTTGGGTTCCTTTTCAATTTCAATTCTATTTATAGTATTAGAATAGTGCAACAGTCCGTCTCAGTTCTGGTATGAACTGCAGGCAGATGTCGTTCGATGTTGACACATTTTCTTGGATTCCTTAATGTCTTTCACTATATATA
>NW_014040274.1:32000-38377 GCF_001186125.1 Sphaeroforma arctica JP610 | reverse complement strand
TATAAATTCTTTATTTGGATGTCACATTTTCTTATATTTCAAAATGTCCTTCACTATATAGATATATATATATGTGTATATATTATGAATTCTTTATTGGGTGTCTCCAAACAACGAGACGCAGGTACGATCTGAGTGCAGAGACGTATACGATCTGAATACGCCGTCATCTTCCATCAAGGTACGCTGACCTCATATAACGTCCCGGACAAAACCAGCCCTTGAGATCTCCAATGTATGTTCTTCAAAAACCCTTTGGCCACGCAACACCACAGTATCAGTGCGCTTTACCTACCAAGCCCACTGTTCTACCTACACGTCAGACTGAGTTGAGTGGAACCACTGAGATGGGGCAGGGGGGGGGAGGGGGAGGAGCTGAGCACATAGGAAAACATCCTTGGCAGCCTACCAGTTGAGTTATTATTAAGCACCCCCCCCTGGGTGTAATCTCTCACCGCGCCAATACGTTATGCGGCATGCAGAGTTGCTAAGTCCATCTGCAAGGTGTGCTTTGGAGTGCAGATGAAGGGTGTTGTTTGTCTTCTCTCGATGGATCACTTACACTAGTAGTTGGTTGACCTGGCTGGGCTGGTCGGGCATTATGAATGCCGATTGTCGCGTCTACCCGTAAATGTGCGATTCTATTTATAGCTAAGATTTTTCATTGGTCTGTGCGCAGGTCAAGTGATGACACAGTTCGCTAGTATCGTTCGTGGTGTCTGCGGAGTGGGCTTCTCCAAGCTCAGACTAAGCCTAACATGCCTCGGACTTTGATTCGAATTGGCCGCCGAAGGCTGCTACTAGTGTGTGCAGGTGTGATGTGCATAAGAGTTGTTCACTCGAGCGAGTCCTCAGCTGACATAGTATGACGAGAAACGCATGAAACACCTTTAAACAACACACTAGGCGTAGACTTACCGCTCTCTATAGATGTATACGCGTGCAAGCAGAACACAAACACCATTGCGTAGACATACATGAACGGCCATCGGTACGCTTGTTTCCAATTCTCGATCGTTCACCTCAAAACCTCACAGCACCTTATGATCTAATCTCTGATGCATCAACCACAACAGCGTCTACATATCATGTCGGCAGGTGCATGTGCCCTCCTGAGCCATCGTCTGCCTCCACGAACACCAGCTGAGTCTATCTGCCTATGCCTCCCTCTAAGCAACTCAGGTATCGTCTACCTACCTATGCCTACCTCCACGAACGCCAGCTGTGTCTACCCGTCCATGCCTATCTCTAAGCAACTCAGGTGTCGTCTACCTATCTATGCCTACCTCCACGAACACCAGCCGAGTCTACCAACTGGACGAGTCGATTGAATGAGTCGACCCTGGCCCAGGGGATTGAGACACCAGACCCACAGGAGACGGAGCAAGAAAAATAACACTCACCCCAATCGCCGAGAAGAAGAGCCCATGCTTCCCTCCAAGTCGTCCCAGTGTGTTTTATCTACCTATTGCTCCCTCTAAGTAACCCGAATGTTTTCTACCTACCTACCCATGTTTGTGCTCGCTTGGCTGCTCTGTTGTTTGCCTCATATGCCGAGTCTGCATAATCATTTCGTGGTCAGTCTCCTCATGGTTGTTGGTTCGTGTTCCATACCCCTCGGAAAACATATCATAGGGAGGTAGGTAGGTAAGTCCAACGGGTGCTATGGTTACCCGTACGCCGCACCGGCGTACAGATGACCTGACCTTCAGACCTCGATTCGATTTCCAGAAGCATGAGCTGATATTCTACAGCCCCAACAGTATTGGCCTCTGGCAATGCAAGTGCTTGTACTAGGCGGTGTGGTTGAGAGGAAGCTCGAAGAACACAACCACGGACTAAAAGTCCCATCTGCAACATATTTTTTTTTGGGAGGGGGGACCATTGCCTGAATCAGCGGCATCGCATAGGGTCATACGGTGACACTCTAAGGGCAGCTGTATATAGTGCCTATCCGAAGGTATGCAGTGTCTTGGCCTATTCTTGCCCCGTTGAGCCTGTTGTTGTGGCCCCCGCGGTAGCGCCAGAGGACTGACGCCTCAAGTGGCCTACTTCGGGTAGACAGGGCTCTAAAGCTAAAGCCAGTGACCGTCAATTAGGCGATTTATAGACAGTGTAGAGTTGCGACAGGCGACCCTTGCCTGCCATGCGTTGTAGCAGGAAGCCTTCGGAATGTCCCTCGCGGATTAGTGATTGAATTAATGTCATGACTCATTATGCACTCTGCCCAGTATCACAACGCAGACAGCATGGACACCCGGTTGACTGCCAACTGTTCACCATCATCACCACCCCTAAGCAATAGTACACCCTAGACCCCTCAGCCAGCGGGTTGAGAGCATCTATCTGTTCATATGCAAACCGTACCATTGTGGTACCGAACAGGGCCTATTGTCGCGGTAATTTTAACGCTACCATCGTAGTACTATAACGTGCGCAGTTGCCTGATGGTGTCTTGTATTGCGTCTTGCTCGATGCCTTCGCACGACTCGACCGCCTGCGAATGAAATGAAAGTATCACGCGGCACAGCAGTCAGTGTGCTTACAGTTCATAGCAGAGTGCTAGGCGTACATGTATATATATATATATATATATATATATATTATATATACTAACTAAGTACGCAACGAAATACCTGCCAATTCTACACGAGATGGTATTTGACCAACCAACCGAATGGCACATACGGCACTAGTGCCAGGCTTTTATCAATCGACACTCACGAGCCAGCAGACATGGTTTGCATCATAAGCACTCCGCGCGAGCAACAGCACACACAAGGACGTGTAGGCACACACACCCAACTCACAGCAGCACGACAACGATGACGAATAACGGTATACTGGTACACGCACGCACTCTCGTATCAAATTGCACGAAGCGATGTACATGCACACCCACACCTACACATACATAAAGGCATACACACATACAGGCATACACGCACACTACACAAATATACACACAACACACACACACGCACGAAACACCACATACAGACTCACACACACACAACACACACGCACGCACAAAAACCACATACACACACACAACACATACAGACAAACACGCATACGCACCACACACACGCACACACATAAACGCACAGACATACACACATACAAGCACGCACTATTCGGCTATATGACCTGCGGTGAGAAAGACATGCCACGGCCGAGATGAAGTAGAGGCAAATAGTGGCCTATAATGCAATCATGAAATCACCACAACACATTCAAACGGCACTGAGAGAAGACTCACTGCGCATACGCCACACACGCCACCCATACACACCTATTGACACACCACCACATCCGCAAAGCACACAGCCACACACACACACTCGTGGATATGGACACAGGAAGTATCGGCAACAAGACAACACGACCACTCAGTCGCACGTTGCCATGCCAACTCGAGCAAGTATAGGCCACACGCCGTTACACACGAGTCGACGTCTCTGCGAGGCATTGCAGTGCGTCTCATTGGAACAGCATGTGCGGCTCAATGTGCGCATTTAGGCCCTTTTGTAGGCCTGTCCACACCCACGTATACATGCGCTCCCTTTTGGGCGTGGGGGTGGGTCGGCATACCCTGGTGAGCGATTCGGACTTGGTCTCGACATCTCGGAATAGGGCCTGAACCGTTTGTTTCTCCAGCTCAATCGCCTTCTCTTGCTTGGCTGTGGCTTCG
Organism: Sphaeroforma arctica JP610; assembly: GCF_001186125.1. Taxonomy (NCBI): domain Eukaryota; class Ichthyosporea; order Ichthyophonida; genus Sphaeroforma; species Sphaeroforma arctica. The sequence goes on along the minus strand of NW_014040274.1, from coordinate 34,683 downwards.
CGGAGCTGCACAGGGTATGTCATAGTAGGGGTGGGTACAAGAAACGAAGAATGTCATGTCATAGTAAGTATTGGTACATGCATGACGCCATTTCGAGCGGAGAGTAAGGCAGTGATACACAGAATGACGCAGATACTACACACACACTCGGACACTGCTTAAAGTTAGAAGGAACTTCAAATAAACAAACACACTATACAATTTAAAACACACACACACAGACAGTACATGAGACTGACTACAAGTTGAAAGCACCTTTAAACAAACAAGCACACCTTACAATCCAAAACTTACACACGGACAGTACATGAGACTAACTACAAGGTTAAAGCACCTTCAAACAAACAAGCACACCTTACAATTCAAAACACACACACAGACAGTACATAAGACTGACTACAAGTGAAAAGCACCTTCAAACAAACAAGCACACCTTACAATTCAAAACATATACACGGACAGTACATGAGACTGACTACAAGTTAAAAGCGCCTTCAAACACACAAGCACACCTTACAATTCAAAACATACACACGGACAGTACATGAGACTCACTACAAGTTAAAAGCACCTTCAAACAAACAAGCACACCTTACAATTCAAAACACACCGACCAGTGCACTCGAGAGAATCCGAGTCGATAAAACCGCTACACCGCCCAACTGCAATTGCCCCGCCTACACTAAACGTACTCAGTACGAACACACGACATCCACACCTCAGCCAGCTCACTCTTCAGTGTTTCTATCTGGCTCAGTTTAACTGGGATCATATGTGACCGGATGATCGTTTCTGCGTCAGGCACTTGCCGCCTATAGCGATAGTGTGTAGTCAAGGGTGTTAGGAGGTGAATGGTGGTATGCAACGGACTCAACATAGGCAGATCACACTCACTCACAAAGAAAGTCCTCTTATGTGCGCAAACGAACTGTATGATTATGTACAATTGTCTGAATCAAGTACAAACACATGCACAATGACAAGCACACGCACACGCACACGCACACGCACACGCACACACACATATGGCAGCACAGTACCTCCTCTTCGCTTTCGGGGTGGTGGCGTCTTGATCTCTGGCCTTCGCATCGTCTATCAACACCTCGAGGTTGTTTAATTTGGCTTTCCCCCCCGTTTCTTCCACAATCAGATCGAATTCATCCTAATTCAAAATGCAGAGTAAGGTGAACCAGTACATCTGTGCGCCTAACTGGGAGGCCTGTGATGAGTACCTGTGCATGCTCGGACAGCTGTGGGGTTTGTTCTACGTGTTTACCCTATACGTATTTACAATATACGTATTTAAAAGATACGTACTTGCAATGTACGTATTACCAAAATGCGTATTCATAATGCACGTATTTAAAAGATACGTATTCACAATATACGTATTTACAATATCCATCTCGTAGGCATTCGCATGCGGGTACTGTATTTGGTGCGTGTACTCACATGTGTCAAACGGTTCCGCGTCTATACATAAGCGCAATGTGTGGGTATGTATATCTATGCGCACGAGTGCTCCATATACGCTGCAGTATATATCAGACACCCGTCATAGGGGCAACTACATCATACAACGTCAGCATCACACTACAACAGCGCTTGTACATAAAGACAACCGTCCCTAACTCAGTGCCTCCACTCTCCTCGCCTTCAATGACAAAGCATAAATTGCTTCTACATACCATCCACTACTACTAACCTTCCTGCGTGGTCATGGGTGAGTACTACACCCCACTCAAACCTAACTCACATGTCACACTACTATTACCCTCACACTAACCCCAGCTCACATGTTACACTACACGTACCCTCATGCTCTGTAGTAGAAACTGGTGCATGCGGTCGAATATCTCTTCGTAAAACTCATCCTGGTCGTCGTCTTTGGGGGCGCAGCACGCCTTCATCCGCGACCAACTACAGCGAGTGAGTGAGGGACATACAGATGAGTATGAACGAATGGGTGTGTCATACAGATGAGTATGAACGAATGGGTGTGCCATACAGATGAGTATGAACGAATGGGTGTGTCATACAGATGAGTATGAACGAATGGGTGTGCCATACAGATGAATATGAACGAGTGGGTGTGTCATACAGATGAGTATGAACAAATGGGTGTGTGACATACATATGAGTATGAACGAATGGGTGTGTGACATACAGATGAGTATGAACGAATGGGTGTGTCACATACAGGTGAGTATGAACGAATGGGTGTGTGTAATACAAATGAGTATGAACGAATGGGTGTGTCATACAGGTGAGTATGAACGAATGGGTGTGTCATACAGATGAGTATGAACGAATGGGTGAGTGTCATACATATGCGTATACTCTTTACTATAAAACAATTGGAATACGCATTTGAGTGGACTTTACTATGGAACATCTGTGTGTATCATGAAAGAGTGAGTGTATGGCATAGATATGAGTACCGTCTACTATGAATCATCTGTTATGAAGGGCTAATACACACTATTAAGACCAGATGACATTGTAGCAGGGTTTACGGCCATAATCACCGGATAGAGAGAGAGAGAGAGAGAGAGAGAGGAGGGTAGGTGTAGGAAAGGAACTTATTAGTACGTAACCGTAACCTTACCTTACTACTAACGTAAAGTAGTATTAGTTTCGTTTCCGTTCCGTTACTTAGTTCGGTACGGAGTACGTACCGGAC
>NW_014040274.1:28967-31980 GCF_001186125.1 Sphaeroforma arctica JP610 | reverse complement strand
TACGTTAGTTAGTAAGGTAACGGTAACTAACTAACTAACTAACGTTAACGTAACGAACGAGTAGATACGTAGTAGTAGTACGGTACGGTACGTACGATACTACGACGAGAGAGAGAGAGAGAGAGAGAGAGAGAGAGGAAGGGGTCTGAGGGAACATTATGTACGACACTTTCCATCAAACGTAGATATGTTTTCTCGTTCATTGTCGGAGATCGACGCCCGCAGCAGCCAGGGTATGACGAATTTTAAGCCAAAACGATTACTATAGCAACGAACTGTGTCTGAAAAAGGGCGGCAGGGCTGTGTTCCGTCTAATACCGATGGTCACCTTTACGTGCCAGCGGAAATAGTCGAACTAATTCACAACTTATTTCAGAAATGAAGAGCCCATGCTATACTGAAGGGAATACTGTAGCCTACAGGTACCAGATTCTCAGAAAAGCCAATCCTGATTCCCAAACCCAGGACTATCAAATTCCGAGTTTTGGGTCAGGATCCACAATCCCCTGTTATTAGAGTCACCAAATACATTTAAGAAAGCACGTTCTCCCGCGTGAGGAAGCAAACTGCATGGAAGCTAAGAACTTGGCAAAACAAAACACTGAAATGATATCAAGATCAACGTGCTGGTGGGAATCAAAGGGATGTCAATGTACACAGACATTCACAAACACAGTCACAAGCATACACCAACCCTCAGAGAAGTACATGCACGGACAGATGAAGCATACGTATGACATGAGTGCTTTGCACAACCGTGGGGACTGTCATGTCAGCACAAACATACGCCAAAGGATGACGCATACTACCACTACTGCAAAACACAAGCCAATACAGACTTAAAATTAACACACTCCACATACTACCACTACTGTCATATACAGGCGAATACGGACTGAAAATGAACACACTCCACATACTACCACTACTATCATATACAGGCGAATACGGACTTAAAATGAACACTCCACATATTACCACTACTGTCATATACAGGGCAATACGGACTTAAAATAAACACACTCCACATACTACCACTACTATCATATACAGGCGAATACGGACTGAAAATGAACACTCCACATACTACCACTACTGTCATATACAGGGCAATACGGACTTAAAACAAACACACTCCACATACTACCACTACTATCATATACAGGCGAATACGGACTGAAAATGAACACTCCACATACTACCACTACTGTCATATACAGGCCAATACGGACTTAAAATAAACACACTCCACATACTACCACTACTGCAATACGCACGGCACATACTATCACCAATACAATACACACCCCACATACTACCACCAAATCAATACAATTCCAACACACTTGCAACACATACCAACAGCATGCGAGGGCTCTGCTCGTAGCTGCCTCTTGCACTTCCTTTAACTTCCGATACAGTCGCCCGTCCGTTGGTTGTACGCCTTCTGTCCTAGCCGTATCCGTTGGCTTTGGTTCTACCAGCGCACCCTTTCCCTTTCGCGTTTCCGTTTCCGGTTCTTTTTCCGTTTCCGTTCCCGGGGGTAGTGTATTTGGTTCGCGGGTTGATGACTCGACTTCGCCATGCGGTCTTTTCTCAGCGTGAACGGTTGTATACCCAGTTGTGATAGCTGACAGGCCCATTTCTGTATCATTAGGTGCCGTCTGGGCACTTTTGGCCACACCAGTCCTGCCATGTATAGCGTTATGCACACTCGCGTTATTCATTTGTACATCATTATGTGTGTTTACATTCACATCTGCTGCAATGGTTTGTGCTACGCTACCGGGTACTTGATCGTTCTCAGCCGTATGCTCGCCAACATTAGGCTTCTCCGCCAGCACAGTGTCCTGTACGCGTTTAGGACTGCGTTGTGTGTGTGCCTCCAGAGTCTCATGCACACCACTGGATCGCTTATCCGGTTGAGTGTGTGAATCAGCCTGTGTATTTGCGTTGGCATGTGATTGTTCATGTACGATTTCTTGAACCGCGTGATCGCTTGCGGGCTCGCTCATCAGAGTATCTACAGGATCCTCCTCATGAGCAACTATACCAGCCACAGGCACAACCAACTCACTTTTAGTCAGGGTTGTTCTGCTAACCTCCTGCTGCAACACGTGCGTTCCCACATTGTCCACACTTGTGCTCGCATACGTATGTGACACTACGCTCACACTTGTGTGCAGCGTTACATCGTCCTTAGTATCGTACTCAGCCACAGCACGATCTTCTGTCAAATCGGACATCTTATCTTATGGATCTTGTCACTCTATGTACTAAAACGATTTCAACGAGCGGCTTGGCGATACTATTGTATTGGGAAGGAGTGAACACCCAGTCGTGTGTTCACAAACAAACTGCTGTTCACTTGTTCTTGTTTGATGACAACCGCCAGTCCACCGAGATATTTATTATTATATTTATTCGGCATTGTATACCGGCAAAGTTCACTAAAAGAAGTCCTTGTCACGACATATTTATTTACCAATTCATTCGTATATACATACATTTAAACAATACCCATACCGATGCATTTGTAAGTATGCTTAGAAACATACTTTTATGTCAGCATGGTTATTTACAAATCATACAACTATACGTATTTAACTCTGCAAATTGATACAGATTTGCGATTAAGTAAGTACCTGGATTTCTAAATTGGAAGGAAAGGCTAAGCGCTGTCGGTCCATCACTCGGTGCAAATTACGCTGTCAACTATGTTATGTCGAAGAACATACTATAAAGAATAGCAATAGGTTAGTCTGGTACTGTTGCTACGGAGAATAGCAAGAGGCCAGTCTCGCATTCATGCAAATTGCACTCCCAGAGTCCCAAATGAACCGGTCAAAAATGAATAATCACGAACAAACTCCCTGTACATATTTTAATTTTAATATATAAAGCTCTGCGCAATTGGTATCGCAGAAAATGTATCAGATATAAACATAAATATACAGTATTCAGTTAAATGTGTTCTTTTTTATTTACAATATTTTATACTAAAAATCAGTTG
>NW_014040274.1:27019-28947 GCF_001186125.1 Sphaeroforma arctica JP610 | reverse complement strand
ATTATAAGATACATACCCTCACCCATCTATGTTTTTAATATGATGAGTGTTTCAATCAGTTTATTTATTCAATATCAATCTAATTTATTTAAAATGCGTGTTTCAATCAATTTGTACATTATCCTAGTTTATTTTTAAAAGATGTGTGTTTCAATCAGTTTAAATCTTATTCAAAAACCTAGGTTATTTATGATGTTCGATTCAATCAATTTTCCTTAACCCAACTTATTTATAATGTGTTTCAATCAGTATGTTTCTGAACCTAGTTTATATACGATGTGTGTTTCTTACTTTATGTGTGTTTCTGAACCTAGTTTATCATGTATGTTTATGAACCTAATTTATTCATGTGTTTCTAAACCTAGTTTATTTATGATGCGTGCTTCCTAACTTAGATTATTTATGATGTGTTTCTTAGCCTAATTTATCTATGATGTGTGTTTCTTAATCGAGTTTATTTGTGATGTGTGTTCCTTAACCTAGTTCATTTATGTTGTGTGTTTCAATCAGTTTATCTATTAACCTGGTTTATTCGGTATGATGTGTGTTTCAATCAGTTTATTTATTTTCTAGCTTATTCGTGAAGCGACTTTCAATCAGTTTTTTTATTAACCTAGTTTATTTATGTGGGTCTCACTCAGTTTGTTTATTGACCTAGTTTATGTATCATTGGTGTTTCAATCCGTTTATTTATTAACCTAGTTTATTTAAGATGGGTGTTTAAAGTTCACAGTTTATAACACTCCGCATCGAATTTCGGCGGGTGTTCAATGACGTCCTTACTCTGCAACAGTCTCAGCTCTTTGTTTTTGGCGCCGAACTTATCGCCTTCCTTAGTCGCCGATTTGGCGTAGTCTATTGTTCGTTTTAGAACCACCTGCAGCGTACCCAAAACCTGTGACAATTGCATATCAGCATTGAGTAAAGGCACTGTACGTATGTGATACAATGACGCAGTTTCTGTATGTTGTTGACGTACCAATAGTTGCATTGATATATGCACAGGTGCACCTATATGTGGTAAATGGGCTAAGAAGCTCGCCAAAATCTAATTACTTAGAATGTAGGGAAAGACACCCTGTTCAGATCCCTCTCTCAATAATAGACGGATATGCGTGCGACCTCCCAGTTCATGTGGAGGCATATCCGTATGCGTCGGGGACAATCCATACAAACACAGACACAATCGACGGGTACCTCGTCTCGTGTCACTTATCTTTGCACCAGACACTGGTACAGCCCCAGCTCACACATGTACGCGTACCTTGAGTATCGTTTCGTCAAGCTTTCCGCCGCTTTTATCGAAGTAGGCCATTAGCAAACAAGTGAACAGATCTCCCGAACCTGTGAATGAATTCTAAAGCCACAACGGTCAAATGAGTGCTCTGGGCAAGGTGAATGAGTCATTGTCCCCTACCACCACAGCAAACAGATGGCTACGACAATACAAAAAGACCGTAAACGTTCAACACTTAGCAGCCACACGGGGGGTGTTGAAAAACACGACTTAAAGCGTTGGCATGGCAACGCACGCCGGCAGCGATGGCACAGTGTCTCATAAACGTACACGCATGCAGCACAGCGTGGAGTACTCCCGGAGTACGCACTCGTATCTCTCTGAACTGAGAGATGCTCGCCAATTCGTGTCGTATGCCAAACAACAATAAGGGCCGTGCAATGGGTATCCATGTGACAGCAAGGGTAATACACTTGGTAGTTATACGACATAAAAGGTCATACACTTAGTAACTATACGACATACAAGGTCATACACTTGGTAACCATATGACATAAAAGGACATACACTTGCTAACTATAAGAAATAAAAGGTCATACACTTGGTAACTATTACACATAAAAAGTCATACACTGGGTAACTATACGACATTAAAGGTCATACACTTGGTAACTTTATGACACAAAAGGTC
>NW_014040274.1:21074-24704 GCF_001186125.1 Sphaeroforma arctica JP610 | reverse complement strand
ATTACACATAAAAGGTCATACACTTGGTAACTATACGACATAAAAGGTCATACTTGGTAACTATACGACATAAAAGGTCATACAATTGGTAACTATTACACATAAAAGGTTATACACTTGGTAACTATACTGCATAAAAGGTCATACACTTGGTAACCATATGACATAAAAAGTCATACACTTGGTAATTATAAGAAATAAAAGGTCATACACTTGGTAACTATTACACATAAAAGGTCATACACTTGGTAACTATACGACATAAAAGGTCATACACTTGGTAACTTTATGACACAAAAGGTCATACACTTGGTAACTATACGACATAAAAGGTCATACAATTGGTAACTATACGACATAAAAGGTCATACAATTGGTAACTATTACACATGAAATCTTATACACTTGCTAACTATACGACATAAAAGGTCATACACTTGGTGACTTTACGATGTAAAAGGTCATACACTTGGTAACTATACGACATGAAAGGTCATACACTGGGTAACTTTACGACATAAAAGGTCATACTTGGTAACTATAAGACATAATAGGTCATACACTTGGTAACTATACGACATGAAAGGTCATACACTTGGTAACTTTACGACATAAAAGGTCATACACTTGGTCACTTTATGACATAAAGGTCATACACTTGGTAACTATACGACATATATGGTCATATTTGGTAACTATAAGACATAAAAGGTCATACACTTGGTAACCATACGACATACAACATCAAGGGTCAAAACTACACTTGGTAACACCATTGACACCATTTTTTTAATAGAATTTTAGGGGTTTTATACCCAGCATGGGCTACTGCGTACGCACCTTTAGCAAGGGGATGGGCACGTAGAACTGTTGACTGTCCGCTTTATTACTGGCGAAGAGGTAGATGTGGTCCCTATCCTCATCCAACACTGCGCTGGTAATCACGACGGTCTTGGCCCCTATACAATCCGATGGTGAAAAAGAAAGGTATCATTTATACGATCCGGTGGTGAGGAAGAAAGGTATCATTTATACAATCCGATGGTGAGAAAGTAATGTATCACTGAAGTATGAGCATCTGCATACACTCATCACTCGAGATAAGTCGCATACCTAGGCAACTACAAATATAGACTGGAGTTATGACAGGGGTAACCATACTTGTAGTGAACACATGAGTAGCCACCGGAGCAGGTATGCTCGGCAGAGCCGGCGTAACACGGAGCAATAAAAGTTCATGGTTACAATATAATGGTCATGGTTACATTAGGATGTTGTATAGACACGCCGAATACGTTTCACAGGGGTCTCAGAGATTTCGCAAACACACGTTGCGCCCCAGGAGCATGACCAAGTCACAACCAGTAGACCCACAGACGAGTTGAAAGCCAGATACAACAAATGTGGTCGTACCTGGCCGCAGCCATGCGTGTGCTGACACAGACATACCGGAGATTGAGTGTAACTCAGCCAGTGCCTTGACCGCATCCTCCTTTGTGTGTATGTCTATGCCTGTGAGCTGCCTGTATATGCATTCATCCATCGCAAGAGGGTATTAGTGCGGAGGTATCCTATTGCAGTTGTCTGTTAGCGGTATACAGCACAGTACCGTGTCCCATGTGCATGAACAAGTCACCTGGTATAAAACTCTGTATATGTTTGACTGTGTCTCTATCGACGACCGGAGCCTAGAACCCAAAGCATGTGCACAACACAGTACGAAGCCAATTTGTACAAAAGGTATCATATACCGGCCCTGTATCCACTACAGACACCTAAAACATTCACAAGAACCGGCGCAGTTTACAAAACAGCCCCGAGATGAGGGCGACTATCAGATCTGAGTCAACGGTGTGGCTGCAGGCGTACAGCGGCGCGCAAGTTACTTTCATGGCCACAGAGAATAGCATAGCAAGCCCCAAACTAACGATATGCGAGAGAGTGTGCATGCACCTGATAGCAATTTAAGGTTGTGTATACACCTGATTCTAATCTAAGGTTATGTGCGCACCTGATTCTAATCTAAGGTTATGTATGCACCTGATTCTAATCTAAGGTTGTGTATGCACCTGATTCTAATCTAAGGTTGTGTATGCACCTGATTCTAATCTAAGGTTATGTATGCACCTGATTCTAATCTAAGGTTATGTATGTACCTGATTCCAATCTAAGGTTGTGTTGCACCTGATTCCAATCTATCTCCAAAACGAACCTGAGCCTATCCCATACGAACACTAGCTACAGCCACAACAACAAAAAGGGGCCGTTTCGGTCCACTCACCCCGCTTCGTAGGCGTTGGGTGTGAGGATGTCTGCCACTGGGATGACTTCATTCTTGTAGATGGGCACCAACTCCTTCGGTACGTACAGTCCCACTCCATCATCACCCATAACTGTGTCACATACTGCCCGTAGTTGTGGTGAGGTGCGATGTGGTGTGATTGAGCCGAGTGCGCGTATTCTCATCGACGTTGTGGTGTGAATGTGGTACAGACGATTCACGCAGCTTGTGCTAAGTATGCGTGGTGTATAATGAATAGAGTACTTCCAGTGGTACTCAATTAACAAAGTGACTGTGCCTAATACAATGCACGCCACTTGTGCTAAGTATGGCTGGTGTATAATGAAAAGAACATTTCCAGTGGTACTCCATTAACAATATGACTGTGCCTAATACAATGCACGCCACTTGTGCTAAGCATGGGTGGTATATTATGAATAGAGTACTTCCACTGTTATTCCAAGTAACAGCTTGACTGTGTCACATAATCTTCGCGACAATGAGCAATGGAGTATCACAGGCCCAGTACTTGGAGTCACATTGGAGTTCTAGTGTGACTGGTCTGCATGCTATTCGTACTACGGCATGCTGGCTTATATCGAGCCATTGTGCACAACATCATTGATGCCTCGGCGCAGAATGTCACAGGGCACAAACCCTAAAACCCAATCGGCAAATGTCAAAAGGTCGTGGGTTGATATCAGCACGCACAATGCCCTCACACACTAAACGACCAAACATGCCTGTACACATGCGCGTGTAGTGCCAAAGCACATTGTCTGCAATAGAAAGCATGCAACCGTACAGTGCTGGCGTACGGAAACTGCGTACGTACCAAAGAGGAGATCCGGATTGATCTTCTTGAGAGCTTTGACGGTATCGACAACTTGTCGCAGAAATGATTCGCTGCCAATGTAACCTGTGAGTGTAATGTAAAAGGGACTATCGTGAAGACCCCTATCTATAAAGGCTGACATACAGGTGCATCCTGTGACACAAGCAAACGCACCATAGTATTCATATACAAGCAAATAATATATAAGCACCGAATAAAATACTGCCACGCAGGTGAAGTCAAATTCAAGAACACTGTACACTCGACTGCCGAAAATCGAGAATCCATACATATACTTAAAAAGGACAATAACATGAGAAAGCGGCATTTCAATTTTTAGTTTTGTCTATCATACATATATCAATTTTATGGATGAATCAAAGAATATATGCGTGTAATAACAAAAATACATATGTAAACATGACGTAAAATATTGTATATATATATATATGAAACCACATATATGCAACAAAAACAAAACACACACACATATATATATATATACATATATATA
>NW_014040274.1:8912-18165 GCF_001186125.1 Sphaeroforma arctica JP610 | reverse complement strand
ATCGATATCAGATTTAAACAGGTTTATTATGACATCAAATGTAAGTGAGATGGTTTTGGACCACCCATGCCCGGGCTTCCAGAGTACACATGAACGAAACACAACTACCACCAACTTACCGGTGAGTAGGAAATCATAGGCACCCAAGTCGTTTTTTGTCAACCCTTCGATAAGGTCCGAAAGCTCATTGCCGTTCATAGCAGTGCCTTTCCAACTTTGATATCCAGTGTGGTTGGAGAAGTTTACGCTGTTAACACAATCCGTCTCATATCCCAATAACTGCAGAATAAAACCAGGAACTTCTCATGTTGAATACCAGGCCACAATCGATATGTAAACGTTTGAACGTAGAGTGCGACTGCACATAACAAGGAATGTAATACAAATACACCATCCTCTTTTCGTTAGAAATATACCTGTAAGGGGAAAGTGGCGGCTTTGTTCCCCACGTAGCCAGATACAACATGTGATTGAATTGATAGTACGCGCTTTGCCCTAGACATGTTTGTTATAAAACCCTAGTATCTACTATAACAACTAACGCTACCCTTATCTGTGCTATTTCAGATGCTTGATACTACAACTATCTTCGAATGAGATATATATTTTCTTGACTCTCTCTCCATAGAAGTCTATGAAAATAAATGTTTACAAATATATGCACCACGATTCATCCACCTCGAGATCAGTTCTGAGTTCACACAACTCACTCTCTCTATAGTAATAGTATTTAGTAGACTAGAGAGAGAGAGAGTAGAGGAGAAAAGCGAGAGAGAGAGCAATTGAGGAAGATGAGCAAGGTCAAAGGCTTCTTTTATATGATTCGTCAAATTTAGGGTACATATAAGGTTTAAAATCTCTAGGGGTATGAGTAATTAGGGTATTTTAAGGTTTCATTTTCGGGTTTATTCATAGCCTCCTAAAAAACTTATAAAGCCAAACATGCTTCAAAATTAGGTGAAATCGCCACATTTTTTGGAGCTTAGGTACCAGTTTTGATAGCCTTCTAAATTGAACACAGTTTTTGGTATAAGCTGTAGTAGATGACCAAATTTTTATGTAATCATTTTGGGAGGCTATGTATAAATTTAGGCACAGCAAGGATGAGACTTAAACGCATTTTTTGATGACTGATATTTTCGTTCCAAAATACTAAATAGAAATGCTATCATGAGGAATTTCAAACAAAACACAAGAAAGTGCATTCTATAATTAATTTTGATTGGATTTCGCAAATCCACTCGTTCGTATCCATATTGCTGCATAATCTCTCGTTAATTTATGTGTGATTGCATGTCTATGCCCCTTGAGCTTACCTGCTTACTGTAGTTATTAATAACTCTCTGTACCAGAAGACCGACATTGCATCGCACAATGATATACACCATAGGATCATAGCATTATAACCTCACACGATCGCATAGAATCAAATAATTGCTCATATTCATACATCTGAAATACATATCGGAGATACATCGCTCACAATACATTATGAAACTCCAAAGTGCGCTCGTGTTCTTGACCGCGTTATCCGGCCCTGCCCTAGTTTGTGCACGACAAGACCCCTTTGCATCCCCGAGCCCTTCCCCGGTCGCTATTGCGATTGCTGATATTGCTGTCAGCACAATTGTACCTCAGGCAACAGTACCAGAACAACCTGACCAAACTGCACGTGCCAACCTCGATAATGGATTGGCCGTGGGTAATATCACCTTTCAAGATACACGTGACGGCTTGAACGTCAGTGTAGTGATTAATATAGTGGATATAAACTCGGGTCTGTATGAAGAATGCATGAATCCTGACCGCAGATCATTCAACCTGACCTGGGCCGTCCACAATGGAAGACCCGCAGGAGGGGAAGGTATGGATATGGCATGCGAAGATGGCCAAGGAACACCCAGAATCGAAGGAGTTTACGATGAAACACTGGCATGTGGCCCCGGTACAGCTGAGCAGGCGAACTGTGAAGCATTGAAAAGGACAGCCGACCAGGGTTACAACTACACCTGCGATCCAGAGTTATATGAATCAGATCCGTACGCGTGTGAAGTGGGTGATCTGAATGGTAGATATGGGGCTATCAAGATGGGTGTGAATGTTGAGGGTATCACAGCGTCGGCAAATTATTCGATCACTGATCTACGTGGGCCCAGAGCCAATCTTTTATTTGATCGCAGTGTTGTCTTCAGCTGTAATCAAACGAGAATATACTGTGAAGCAATTGATGAAGTGCGTACGTAAAAGGGACTACACAAGGATCCATAGTAGCATGCTACTTTTGGGTTCTTGAGCTTAGCTACTTAGGTAGTCCATTTGTATCCTATATCTAAAAATTCTATAGTAGGATAAGCACACTGTACAGTTTTATATCCTCGAGAGAAGTTGACAATACTCTGAAAGTATCATATAGAGCAGGCACCATTGAGAGACTGTCGGCAAATAAATATGCTCGGACTAGAACACCAGCAGTAATGCGTCTATCAATTCTAGGATTGACTCATTAACTGAGAAGTCTTTTTACTGAATTATATGATTTTTTAATTCTTCTTAATTAATGTTCGCCGCATTCAAAGGCTATTCGTGTACAATCAAGATGATTCTTTTATATGACCTTTGATTTCCCATGTGGTTAGTGTCCGTCGCATTCAATGGTTGTTCATGTCCTGTAAAATCATGAAATTGTGCCAGGCTACATCCGCAAAGGTTTCTAGGACATTCCGAATGCGGACCAACCCCTATTTAATTTTTGGTAATCGATGTACTTCGACTATGAATTCGTTTAGTAGTAATCTGTACACAGTATCGTCAGATAATGGCGAATTGTTCATAGCGCATCGAGTACAATGGGAAAGCCCACTAAAATGCCTTTTTTAATGATTCGCAAATTCATTTATTCAAACTGAATATCTCTCTAACACTATTAGCGCTCACACCCAGGCAGCCACTTCTGTGGTAGCCTTGAGGCGTGCTTCCCATAACTTCATTACCTTACCGGAATGCTTGCCAAAGGCTTCACCTCCACGCGCAGTGCGATAGCTAGGCCAGCTGGCTTTGATGCCCGACTCAACCCTTAACTCCTCCAGGAATAGTCCTTATCATGAGAGCATTGAGGGGGTGTCAGACATTCAGAACAAATATCTGAGACAGGCACCAGAATACAATACAAGGCGCAACACATAGGAATAGTATGCAGAATGTGTGAGCCAATTTAGACTATTCAACCTACTCACTTTTTTCGTGTAAGAACTCTTTCTGTGTTGAGCAGTCTGCCGAGGTCATCATCCACGGAAAGCGCTTCTTGTAAAGAGCCCAGAACCGCACCTGTATACAGTATATGAAGACATTAGCTCACACAACTCATTGCAATTCTACAACAAATTCTTGAATTTCCAGTTAATGGTACCATCTACGCCACAAACACTCGGCCACGGAACTTCACATCTTACAATCTCTAACCAGATAGCCTTCCCCGGCAATACCACCACATGTGCGCACGTTGCAGAAACTAAACCCCAATCAGCCAATACCGTGCTATCGACGGACTTCAAGGCGGCCGAGCGGAAACGAATCCAATCTTCGTCAGACCCGATGTATTCTGACAACTCGACGTCCTCACCCAGATCAAATTTCTGCAGCGAACAGACAACAGTGGTCAAGTAAATATACTACACAAGTATCTGAGGGAACAAAGCAAGCCGTTACATACACCCCGCAGATCAAGCTCGTGCGTTTGATGCACGTTGTAGTGAACCAACATCAATAGATAATAACCTGCCAACTAAATAGAAAAAGCGGTATTGATGGTATCAATAGATGTTCTACTGCGAAATTCATATCACATCAATTGCTCTAACAGCTTACCGAGTCTGCTTTTCGCAGCAGTTTTACAGTTTCCCACTTAAACGCGTCGGTGTCCGTCGACAGTTTGAGAACATTGGGTGTGATGGACCTTTTCAAGCTACAGAGAAATGTACAAAACACCCAGCGGCGGGAAGATATAATATGGAACCAGGTGAGCGTGTGGTGCGGTATACCAGACAGCTACAACAGAAGCAGATGTGTCCCAAACCCTAGACCTAAATCATATGTAGATCTGGAGGTTGGTACGGGTGGATATGTGCCTGCGGCGCTTTTAACACAAACCTGACAGAAAGATCTAGATATATGCATGCACTGTGATTTAGCAGCGTAATGGTTCATGACCTGGCGCTAGCCTTTAACGGCACCTAGCAGAGTAGACTATATGAGCCACCTCCAACAACATGACAACACAAAAACGACTTACGACTTAGACTTCTTGAGCTCCAGTAACGGAATCAAGCTGAAGGACGACAACAGCTGGCTGTGTACCTTACGTGGACACGGATCAATGTACAACTCGTGCACGCCTTTGGCAGCATCAGGGTTGCTGTGAGAATGATCAACAGGCAATGATAATAAGTATCGAACTTTGGCAGTACAGCAAGTGAGCTGGTAGAATAATTACGGACAGTACTGATATATATTTTAAATACTAGGCACCGATACCGCCGACAAAACTTGCCCACACTCTCGACACATACCCATAGGATCGGGTATGTAGATGTCATCGCATAGATATGTATTTCAACTCAACAATCTATATTCTAGATACTTACCTATATCTTCGAGCCAGTGCGGCTATAGCGCACTCCCTAAGACTGAGCGGCTCGCATGGGACTGACAGACAACCAGCGATCCCGTCATCTATCTCTACTTGGCTATCAACTGCAGTAAGCAAGATCGAATGACAACGTTAGTGTAGGCATTCGAATGGAACGAAGTATTGTATGTGCACCGTACGTATGATCTCAGCTCAAGGCAAGAGGAACACAGACCGTGTATAATGGTAAGGAGCATATATAAGGAGTACGAAACATACGCAAACGCATGTTCGTGCATCGTAGAATATTGGAAATACTAGTATTTCCGGCCGCAATTTAGTGGTTGTTTCTTCACTGGACAGGGGATAGACACCGCCCAACATAGCCGTAACGCACGACTCCATGTTAAGTATTGAGTCTATGACAAGAACAGGAATAAGCCACGGAAAAAAGACAACATGCTATGCCAAATCAGTCCAAACTTGCAAACACAAAACATTTTTTCAAGCTTACAACTACATACCCAGTCCAACACCAGAGGAATCCAGTGCGATGCTGTCCACGTATTCGACTGCAGAAACCTCATCCAGGGGGTGGTAGTATCTGCATGCAAACCGGCCATACCAGCAATCAGCCCCAAAGCGACACTTACCGAGGGCAACCATGTTAGACTATATGTTAGATGTATATGTGCTCATGCATTATCTAGTACGCTTAGCTATTAAGAACGTGTCCCAACTCGTGACTATTAGAGTGCTAAATGTCGGCGTAATATAATGTGCACTTAGCCTTGGCCCCGCCGTGGTTAACTATACGACCTGTAATATAAGAATACGACCAGTAATATGATGTGCACTTAGCCTTGGCCCCGCCGTGATGTTAACTATACGACCTGAAGCACTACGATTATATCGTGTGTTCTATATAATAGTCTATAATTGAGTAACAGGCGGGTGTAGACGTGTGATACATTATTCCAGATGTAAAGAATAGTGCATAAGCTTGAGACTACGGACACTTTATATGCTTTAAATTTGCAGTTGAAATCTCTGGAGTCTGGGAGTCTGGGAGTCTGGATGCGAACAGGAACCGAGTCCTCACTATTAGCGTTCTGCACCAATGTAGTAAACGTTAAACGTGAACGGAAAGTTATACGTTTTAACGTAAAAAAATCTAAACTGCTCACTCGAAAATTACACCCACCAGAATCTTTAAATCCCGACAGGGCTAATAAAAATGAGCACAGACGTTTAAAAATTTAAAGCAACCCCGATTGCTTTTTGAAACGTTGTCTAAAATGGAGAAGAACGAACTGAGGACTTCTGATAGTGGCCTCACGGCCACGGCTCACAGGCTCAGACTTCAGAGTGCTGGCTGGGCTATGATTTGAACTTTTGAAGTTTCGAAGCGACGGTCAAAAGACAAAAATGGTGAATGAATAAATAGGGACAAATTAGTACTTTTTTTTGTGTGGCGTTATTTTGAGCAATTGATTTTCCGTTTCCACAAATGATGTACCCGTGCTATTCCTACGCTTTTGATTGGCTTATAGGTGGTAGTTAGGATGATGATGTGCATTATGCAGGACGGTAAATATTTACCATTTTAGATTTTAGGGTTTTAGATCCAAAATATATACTAAAAATCCATCATATGTAGCCTTCTCTTGTATAATTTTTAAAAGACTATGGGTTTAGGGTTTTTACAAGTGTTATATATGATAGTGGGAGGGTATAGGAGCGTTCGATAGCAGAGAAGATTCAGATAACTCAATGGGAACTTGTCACACGTTGTGCCTCTTCGAAGAGTTATGAGTCGTTTTCTTTTGTGGTTTAGCCATACTGGTATATACCGGTTGAGTACAATTGTTGAAGTGTTCGTGCAGATATTATGGCACACTCTCTAGAAGTAGAAATAATATGAGGATGACGTACTAAACCTTTCAGATATTGGAAAAAGCTACAACCGTATGAAATACTTGCAGTAATACACTTACAATTGTAATCGCCTAATTTTCATATTAAGAATTTTATTTAACCGCTTTTAAACGGGGTTCATTCGGCGTTCTTTTCCTCGTTCGACCAATTGCAATACGGATGGTCAGACAGTTGCGAGTTATAGTACCGAACATCGCCTGTGACTTCCTTGACCACAAAGTCAGGTAACGTGAGCTTGTAATCCTCACTCTCTAGCTCCACTTCGGCCACAATCAAGCCTGAGTTTTCGCCCTTGAACTCGTCGATTTCCCACACAACACTACCAAATACGGACAAACAACGGGATATGAGCACATTAGAAGGGTGTACGCATCGTATATATCGCTTAAAGGTTCAAACTAGTGCCACATGCGAATGGGATGACGAACCCTGTTCGAATTGAATAGGACACATTACAACAAGCTCGAAAATGAGGCCGACATTAGCGGCAAGATTCTTCATAGTCTAGATCTTAAGTGGCGGTATTGTATCTATTGGTTATATCTGAAATATCCTCTTCAATCAAACCCATTGCGAAGAATGACCTGAAAAAAATCCTCCCCCATGAGAAGTACTTGGCAATGAGAATTCCCCAAGCAATTCTTTACTGACGCAGAGACATACTTGTTCTCCTTATCCGGGTAGATGTGTCTGACCTTATCCACAAACGGTCTGAAGCATAGCGTTTCCAACCTGCACGAGCAGACCACAGGAGGGATATTAGCGGTACAACGCCAATCGCATTGTGACGAGGGGACAGCTAAGGATACTTTAAAGTATCTACAGCGGAGAACAGTGTGCACATTGCCGTTAATCTTATTCCTTTTCTGACTCAAAATTGCAATAGCGCTTCGTGTTGAACCCAAATTCATTGTGAGGTGACCTACGTTTTAGGCTGGTAACAAAGTATTTGGAATTTGTGTCCCCAATCAATTTCTGCTTGTACGTGAAACACGGGTCAAGCCCAACAATATTTCGCAACGTGTACACAATATGAGTGCACATACATGTCATCAGCATCTGATGCCGGTATGGCGTATTCAAACTCAGACCGCGTGGCACCTACTGATATGCCCTGTTAGATACAAATGTTGAAAGAGTTAGAATATGAATCTCTGCGCTACTTGCCCTCCACCATCTGGCTATTGAACGGAGAAGCAAGGAGGTTCTCGTTGTCTAACTACTATTAAATTGTGATGGTTTTATTCTCTTTCGTATGTACATATTTTATAGGTAAGTGTCGCTCAGCATATCGGTCTGAACATTAATAATCTCAATCGCATTTGAAATGGGGGTAAAAAGGACCACCCGATATTAGACGGAGCCTCACATTCGACCAATGCGGGCAAACACCCCCCTGATCAATTCCGGTTATGCAACAAGTCTCATAATGACAAGTACCTACACGTTGTTGGGCGCAAAGGTCGAGGCAAGCATCTCCAATTACTACGTAAAACGAACAGAACGCGACGATCGCATGTCTAGACACCTACCTTGATGGTAAGAAATCCGGTGTCATCTTTTCTCCTGACTCTGACTGTGCGCGCTCGATCTTGTGTCAGATAGCCCTGGGAATTTGACATTCAAGATACATGTAGGCGCTAACATTAGTAGGCTAGATTGGGAGGATTGAATAGGGTGTACGGGATGCAGATGTGTTGCTTTGACCATGCATTACTGAGCAGATATGAACATGTGCATCAGTAGGGGTACGTGAGCACACATCGTGCACCAGTTCTAGGCATGTTAAGTTCACTACAACAATGTTTATCTTCAGCTGCCTGAAAGCAATGATCTAGTACATGTTTTCACTCTCACCATGTTAGAATCATGTGTGATATATAGATAGCTTGGTAACGATATTGTTCAGTCGCGGAGTGAATGCTACAGGGCTTGAACTTTATCATAGGGACGCGCGATGTCCCTTTAAAATTCATCACGCCGAAAATATTAGACATAATAAAAGAAACGTACCGCTCCAAGCGACAAGTTGAACTAATTGAAGCACTTGTTTTCAATATAAGCAGCTATTTGTCTCAATTTCACGTGATTTTGCGACACTTTCTGTACAAAAATTATTTATCTCACAACATCAAAAATCAATTGGCATATTCGAAACATATAACTCTTAGCTCGACGTACAATTTTGGTCCACAGACCATTGTTTATTCACACAATACGTTCGAGCGGGGGGAGGGGGACAGCTCATAGTGATAACATGTGATAATATCATTTCAGTGGCGATGAATGGCGGCACGTACGTATGTTTAGTCATCTGAACTTTCCAACTGTATATAAACTTACAATCGCACATACAGGACAGATAGAAGTTGAGCAGGTTTCTCATATGAGTATTTCGGCTCAAGCTATCTACCTGTAAGGACGCATAGCTACGATTTCTTCCCACTTAACTGTATTACAAAGCCCAAAGAAACATTACATGTATACCATGCACACGCAAACAAACACGCACACACACACACACACACATATATATATATATATATATATAATTATATATATATATTCATATACTTACATACATACATAGACAAACAACTCTTATATATATATATATATATATATATATATATATATATATATATATATGTGTGTGTGTGTGTTGTTGTGTGTAGTATATACCTAGTGGTA
>NW_014040274.1:6966-8892 GCF_001186125.1 Sphaeroforma arctica JP610 | reverse complement strand
CCGTTCGCTAGTCTACTAATATATATATATATATATATGTGTGTGTGTGTATGGTTCGTATATATTTCAATGTGCATATTGAAAGTTCAAGGTTGTGCTGTTCGCACGAAAGTGGATATTCGCTATTGAGCTTAGCTATCATATCAATCAAAGTCCTATGAAGCACAACACGTGAGTAAAATAATTATTTAGATGGCATACAGACGCATATAACAAGTAGCATGTCGTCTTTTAATGCGAGTGCACTTATTCTCAAGTACAATACCTGTCGGATGATGTGGCTTTCTGTGACTAGTTTTTCCCACCCTGATTTAACCAAGTACTTTCTCTCGATCTCCACATTCTTGCTCATATTTGATAATTTCCGTGATACTACCCGAAGCAAGTTCATTCAGATGCTTATGATCGTTATTCTATATGATTGTATTTCAAATTATGAAAATAGCATAGCCTTCTGGAAAATTGAACAACAAGATAATATGAAAGTAGTTATTTATATGAACATATGAAGTACATATCACAGCACATGATCTGATGGCAGGCTGTCTGATGAATGATGATCACACAATCATTGTTTATATCCGCAGGTATATTTCACCGCTAAAATCACTTCTAAATATAGATCGAATATGTCAGTTGATACCGAACATCCGCAATCAATCTCCCGCCCATATCCTAAAGAGGAACTTTTGGCGGTTTATCGATGGATGCGAATTTCACCTACGAATATATTTATTTACAGTAAATAGGTCCTGAGACCTGATGTATGTAACCGACGTTGACATCAATGCTATATGTTGTCTTTAGATATATCATACACACATAGATGAACACACACATGTACATACACACATATATTTATATATACGTGAATTTACCCCAGTCGTCATGTTGACCGCAAACGTTGCCGATAGCGCGTGCGCAGAGAGCTCTTCGTCATCATCGAAGATGGAAATAGATGAGCAAGACAACACTACCATCGTCAAAGGAGATACAAGCACAAACACCGCCGAAGTCAACCCAGAAGATACTACTGCTCAAATGGAACGTATAGCTATTGAGAACATAAGAATGGAGCGCGAGGCTGCGGAGGCTGCTGAAGCTGCACTAGAACGAATGAAACAAAAGGTTGCATCGTGGTATTTGAACACAAGTGCTGAGCATGCAGAAGACACATTCAAGGGCATGGTACTTAGACGAGTGGTTAAGGAGAGTCACGAGAGGGTATGTGTTGTATTATATGGCGTTGTGATGGTGTGATAAGGAGAGTCGCGAGAAGGTATGTGTTGTATGAAATGGCGTTGTTATGGTGTGATCTAGTGGGAGTTGCTGATTGATTGTTTCATGTGCTGGTTGATCGGCCTACAGCATATAGTTGTAAAATGGTACTTACAAAGAGATGTGTAGTTTTTTTTATGTCTTTTTGGATATTATGGGTCAGATCTAAGGTTTCAACAACATATTCGTAAGAAATTTCTATGTTTCGATGGTGAATTACTTAACGGGTTGATAGATGCAAGCTTGGCTTCATGGATCTACGTAAGGAACTATATATACCAATGTTGATATATAATGACGTGAAATGCATTTCAGAAACTATGTTGGTACCTATAACAATTACGGGATGTATGGTGCACCCGTTTAGCATATACTCTGCAAAAGATCTTGACAAGTTTGTTCATTGCCGGTGGCATGAATATGCATTTAGCTACAGCGAGTAGTGGTTTACAACACAGAACATCTCCTCGAATGGAAAGTAGAGAGGCTTAAGGCAACATTGTGTTTGCAAATTTAAGTAGCATTTCGGCCGCAGGAAAAAGCACTCGATTACATCAAAACATATAGGGACCGAACCATCACAGCGCTACTGGTGCTACGGCACGTCGCCTGTGTACAATACTAGAGAAACTATCTGGGCTATATATA
>NW_014040274.1:0-6382 GCF_001186125.1 Sphaeroforma arctica JP610 | reverse complement strand
TATATATATGTGTGTGTGTGGGTGTATACATGTATGTATGTATATATGTATGCTATAATATGTATATATATATGTGTGTGTGTGTGTGTGTTTGTATGTGTGTGTGTGTGTATGTATAACTATATATTAACACTTTTTACGTGCTGATACGCTTAGGAAATCAAAGATGTGCGCTTCAATTTGAGCGCCGAGAACTGCGAGAACCTCATTGCTACCATCGGAGGTACACAGGTACGTTTTCAATATCCGTTTTTTGGTTTATGTACCCTATGTTCTATACACGGCGGTATATTTACCTATCCCACACTCTCAAATTCCAAAAAATGCTACTTATACTTTCTGTTTTTCCTTTGGCTACTCGCTTTATCCCACTCCGTATGTAGTATTTGCCCTGAAGACCTCGCTGAGCGTGTTGATGTTTATTTGTACTGCTCTCGTTTAAGCTGCGTGTACTTCCGTATACTGTTGTTTGGACGATCCCCTTTTCCACCGTTGCAGTTTATATACCACCCGCACGGTTTGAGTGTTCAACGGTTGTTTAAGAACACTCGCTGATTTGTACACGTGCATTGAATATATACTCGCTGAGCTGTACGCCTGCGAAAGATATCCAGGAAGACCCAACGAACACGTGGGTTCATTCCAAAGTTTTGCACACGGCCCTGCAATCTGTAACACCGTACCCCCTCTCGCAACAGTTGAACGTATACGACACAGAGAGCTACATCAATCAGTACGAGGAAGACGCACAACAAGACGGCACGCATGTCGATATTCTGCTGCAACACATCGGAGACGAGCACCAGGTAAATATCCAGACGCCGTGTTTCTATCGAACAGACACCTACCTTTTCTCATTGGTGGCATGCTTCTGCCTTGTTCTGATGTACCCTCATGCTGTTTATATATACCTGACTTTGCTGGGACAGACGTTGGAGTGTGTGTGCTGGCTGGCTTCAGAGTGTGGGGATGCGGTAGTTGCGGTGGGCGGTGCTGAGAACACTGTACGTGTCTTTTCCAACGGACGCCTGGCTGAGGTTGCTGAGTTCCACGGCCATGGAGGTATGAGATTGTACTATACATAACGCATGAATAGTTGTAGGGGGAGTGGTAGGTACTTATACTATACATAACTCATGGGTAGTTCTAGAGAGAGTGGTAGGTGAATATGCTATACATAACTCACGAGTAGTTGTAGAGAGAGTGGTAGGTGATTATACTATACATAACTCATGAATAGTTGTAGAGGGAGTGGTAGGTGATTATGCTATACATAACGCGTGGGTAGTTGTAGGGGGAGTGGTAGGAGATTATACTATACATAACTTATGGGTAATTGTAGAGGGGGTGGTAGATGTTTATACTATACCTATACATAACTCATGGGTAGTTCTAGGGAGAGTGGTAGGTGATTATGCTATACATAACTCATGGGTAGTTGTAGAGGGAGTGGTAGGTGATTATACTATACTTAATTTATGAATAGTTGTAGAGGGAGTGGTAGGTGAGTATGCTCTACATAACGCATGGGTAGTTGTAGGGGGAGTGGTAGAAGATTATACTATACATAACTCATGGGTAGTTGTAGAGGGAGTGGTAGGTGATTATACTATACATAACTCATGAATAGTTGTAGGGGGAGTGGTAGGTGGTTATACTATACATAACTCATGAGTAGTTGTAGAGGGAGTGGTAGGTGATTATACTATACATAACTCATGAATAGTTGTAGGGGAAGTGGTAGGTGGTTACACTATACATAACTCATAGGTAGTTGTAGAGGGATTGGTAGGTGATTATACTATACATAACGCATGGGTAGTTGTAAGGGGGGTGGTAGGTAGTTATGCTATACATAACTCATTGGTAGTTGTAAGCGGATTATACCGGATACCCCTCTGCTCGCCGCTGTTGGTAGACGCCTAAATCACTCTTGCTAGGCGTAGAACATACGAACTTCTCATATCACACTTGACGATTATCATCGAACTGGTTCTTCTACCTCGCACTCCCGCATACGTTCGTATAGTGCTTCCTATGGATTGGGCTTGGGTGCGGAGTCAATAGTGTTGTTAAGGTGCACTGTCAATAGTGTTGCTATAACCCATGCCTATCAAACGTTACACGCGCTGCCCTAGACGGAACTTGCGGGTTAGATATCACGGCCATTCACAAACGGGATCAGGTACACGCCTTCCCACTTGTTGTTTATTTAGGTGACGTTCATGGAGTCATACGCTAATAGCCTGTCTACTCGCACCTGGATGATAAAGCCAACCCCTTCATTAACTGATGAAGGGTGCACTTATTCAGATAGAACGCAAGCATACCAAATACTCATCTTACCCAAATACACATCTTACCCAAATACACATCTTACCCAAAAACACATCTTACCCAAATACACATCTTACCCAAATACACATCTTACCCAAATACACATCTTACCCAAATACACATCTTACCCAAATACACATCTTACCCAAATACACATCTTACCCAAATACACATCTTCCCCGAATACACATCTTACCCAAATACACATCTTACCCAAATACACATCTTACCCCAAATATACATCATACCCAAATACACATCATACCCAAATACACAACTTACCCCAAATATTCATCTTACCCCAAATACTCATCTTACCCCAAACACATATCTTGCCCCAAACACACATCTTACCCCAAATACACATCTTACCCCATATACACATTTTAACCCTTTTCATATACATACAATACCAATATCTGTGTACCTCATCTGTAGGCTCTGTCACACTATTGGAGGCTGTCCCGTGTCGGCCCGGCGTGTTCGTATCCGCTAGCAAAAGCGACTGGAGCGTGCGAGCATGGCAGTTGACTGTGGAGCCCCCTAAGTTCAACGGCTGCCCCCCCACAGACACGAAGCACTGTCTCTCTCTGTGCAAGCTACAGAGTGCGCCTACCAGTCTGTGTGCGTCAGGGGATGGCCTGCACGTGCTGGTGGGGTGCCGGGACGGGAGTGTGGTGCAGTTGCCTATTCCCACACGTGACGGAATAAGCGAGGTGGCCGACATATCCATCAGAGCACCGGAACCCCTCTTCAGCAAACACAACACCGCCGTAGACTCGCTGCACTATCTCGATGCCCATACAATACTAAGCAAATCCACTGACAACCACACTATGAAGTGGGACTTGGGCACTGGAGTGGTCCTGAGCACCGTCATTAAGTCTAGAGGGTTTGGAGCGGGTTGGTGTAGGTTCGATGTGAGTCATGACAAACGGTACATGTGCGTGGGCACGGACGGAGGGGCTGTGCTTGTGTTTGATCTGGTTTCTAAGGCGATTGTGGTGAGTCTGAAGCATCCTAGGGTCAAGGAGATGCGCGTTATGGCGTGTGCGTTCTCCAAGGACATGAGGTGGGTGTGCTTGTCGGTGTGAACATTCATATGTGTCTACTTAACATATTGTTATCACATGTATTATGCCTATACATGTACATATACCCTCCATACATACTTTTTATTAAGAAATGTGCGTGGCAAATATACACATACGCATCCTTGTGTGTATAGGCAACTATCGCCATAAGTATCAACAGATAGAATAGCCACAAGTGCAGGATATGCAGTTCTTAACGTTTGCACACATGCACAGTCATCTGAGAGTCCTTTTAGATAGTACCATGCGCCTGTGCCTGTATAGTTACTATGTGTTGTACACGTGCAGGATATGCAGTTCTTAACATTTGCACACTTGCACAGTCATCTGAGAGCCCTTTTAGATAGTACCATGCGCCTGTGCCTGTATAGCTACCATGTGTTATACACGTGCAGGATATGCAGTTATTAACCTTTGCACACATGCACAGTCATCTGAGAGCCCTTTTTGATAGTACCATGCGTCTGTGCCTGTATAGCTACTATGTGTTATGGTACGCCGAACCGGGCTTCCTTCCAAGAGTGAATACCGTGTGTGGAGACGGTAATAATCAACTGCCCAGTACCATAGCTGCATAGCCTCCCGGCGTTAGTTATACACTCCGCACCTATTATGTGTAGTGACCTATTGATAATTTTAAGGTCCTGGCCTGTCCGGTCCGGTCTCTGCGCCGCACATTAAATAGTCCCAACCTCATGTGCGTATGAGGACGGGTAGTTGCGGTGGGTGTCAGGGGGTGACCTAAGGGTAAACCTTGCACTTACGCTGAGTGTTGAGTTACACTGCCAGTGCATATAGTGGGTGGCCGGAGGAAGTCAAAAGTGTACCATATCTGAACCCTTTCGCAGCGCACTTTACTATATACGTAGTACTCACATACTGCTTCCACTTTATCGTTATGGACCGTCACAGCCGGATTGTGTGCGCGACCGAGAAGTCCTATGTGTTCCGTTTCGACTACATCGACCCCCGCATACACAAGCAATGGAATAACAGGTCAGTCACGG
Organism: Sphaeroforma arctica JP610; assembly: GCF_001186125.1. Lineage (NCBI taxonomy): Eukaryota > Ichthyosporea > Ichthyophonida > Sphaeroforma > Sphaeroforma arctica. Next base: position 1,944 of record NW_014040274.1, on the reverse strand, counting down.
ATGCGAGTGATGACTCCGACACAGGCGTTCAACCAGAGCGTGCAGACAGCGACGACGACGACGACATGGGAAGTAGCTAGGCCCAGAGATGTGGTCAGGCAACTAGACGGGCCATTTTATACGGTATGTGACACATGCGCTTGTACAACATTGAGGTCAAACTAGTGGTAGGTATATAAACATCATTGAGGCTAAACTAGTGGTAGGTATACAAACATCATTGAGGTTAAACTAGTGGTAGGTATATAAACATTATTAAGGTTAAACTAGTGGAAGATATATAAACATCATTGAGGTTGAACTAGTGCTAGATATATAAACATCATAGAGGTCAAACTAGTGGTAGGTATATAAACATCATTGAGGTTAAACCAGCGGTGATGAGAGCATGGAAAGGGGTTTGACAGGCGTGTGATGTCGAGTCTTGCGTTGCATAATCTGATGGTCCGTGTGTGTTCTTGTTGTGCAAACGTGCACACCAGGGCAGGGCTGGTTGTGTAATATCCCACAATGTGCAACACATCCACCACGTGCATAAGCTCTTACCTCCGCCCCACTACTGTGTGTACATGCTTCGAACCAAGTCGTATACCTCCATCACCGTGGGTTGTCATTAGCCTCAGCAGCGTATGTACCGAACCTCTGACGATATCCCATACTGTCTGTCGTCTCCAGCTACGCAAGCACACGCACACGGCCAGGAACGTCCCGGTTTGCCGCTCTGCCAAAGCGGGACAGCACGCTGGGCGCTTGAATAGCCTGCCGATTGGACAGGGTACCCAACACCAGCACTAGGCATTGTACGGTATCTGTTAAAGCGTGTCCGTGCTACACATATGGATGTACCAAGGCCAGACCAGAGACCAACTGTACACAGACTTAGCCCTAGACGTAGCCCACCCCTAACCCGAGTGACAGGCGTAGCTGATCTCTCGCAGGTGGACTGTAGTAGTGTGTAGGGGCAGGGCAATGCATGCAACCCACAATTAACATCGACGCACAAGCCCCCCTTCGCCAGCTGTATCTGTGAACCAGATCCCAAGTGATGTCTCTTGCAACGTGGGAGTGTGCGCTATGGACGGACTCAGCCCTGCCACAGACGAGAGGGTGTCGATGCGATGGTTAGCTGGCTTAGGTATCCAAGCGCCTGTTGCATAGCGGAGAGCTTCACTGTGATCAAACAGAGCTCGTTTATCCTGTGAGTAAGCGGTGTTGTGAGACATACAAGCCAATTAAACCACACCCGCAGAGTGATGCTGCTGGGTGCAAGGAGGATCTGTAACAACAGAACGCGTACGTTTGACGTGTACATTCTCACGTATAAGCTAGATCGAAAATGAGAGTTAAACGTCACGCATGCAAGATAGGGAGTAAAAGATGTACCATGCTTGACAGGCATGGTATTAATGAGACTAGCAAGTATTAAAGGTGTGCTCGGAAGCAGATGGATACAGTAAGCAAGCTGCGAAGGTTCTAGTACTGTGAGTGATTGTCTTTATTATAACATTATACAATCTATTGAACTATATTGCTCGTGGCCTATATTGTGAGCGACTACACGGACTGTACTCAAGAAGGGAGTAGACTCCGCTGTACCAGCACATACACCATACATGAGGGCTTGTATCATATCTCTTACAAGACAAGGCTATCAGAGGATATCCAACTGAGTACATACATCACAAATACAAGTCCATTTGTATATTCCTGACGAATCTTTAGAGGATCTTCTACAGAGAATGTAACATAAACTCAAAGACACTCATGCACGGACCGTCACTCTAGATGTCGCAAGCACCATGGTCGTCAATATTTATTCTGTCTGATATAGTAGATATTCATTTTTTCAAAGCAATCTCAAGCACTGAGATAATGCGACGGGAAATCTATTAAATCATACTATAGTATCGCCTCGTAATAATTCTTCGTAGATATGTTTATGTA
>NW_014040275.1:91555-95481 GCF_001186125.1 Sphaeroforma arctica JP610 | reverse complement strand
TATTCGCAGCAGCCGAGAAATATGTAATACATAAAATATACAGCACTATTTGTTTACGGCTGAAACAGATACGCGTCGCAGTTTGTTTCGAATGCATCAAGAAGGTTATGTATCAAAACTATTGTCTGTGTTACTGTGTATCGACTCCGAGTGCTATGTAGTATACTACATCAATTCTTGTTGGTACTGGTGCAGTGGTGATATGCATACATACTCCGTACCGATGTATATATTTGTAATGTATATTTTAGGGAATGTTGCTCTAGATGTGTGATTCATAGTGATCTGTGTGGATGACTGCTCTGACTCTCATGAATTTATACTCTTATACGTGTCTAGTAGAGAGATCAGAGATGCCGTTAAGATCCGACCAATATGTGACTATGGATCGTAAATCTAACCACAGAATATCATGATTATTATCATGATTATGGCCCACCCTTTATTGCAATAAACGTTGACAAAATAAATAAAATTTAAAACTCATGTGAGAGTTTGATAAATATGGGGTTTTGGGACAAAATTAACAGTTAAAAAAGGAAAAACAAATATTTTTTAAGAGCAAAATACATAAATAAATTGTACAGAAGTTCATTCAGAACGTCAGACTCTTGTTGAGAGGTGACTCAGTTGTCAGTTGAGAGTCGAGACCATCTGCCTAAATATATAGTTTACTAAAAAAATAATATGTAGTTCACCCTCTTGAAACAAAAAAATGACTATGGAATGTGCATATTTATTGTAAGTTTTTAAAATATATATATATATATGTATGGTGAATTGGTGATTACCTGATTGGACTTTGGTGCGTGTATTTAGAAAAATTTGGGCTGTTTTATAGTTTGTTTTTGTTTTTTTTATAAAAATAAAAAACAAAACACCAGAACAAAAATAAAACATAAATATCTCATAAATATTTATGTATTTACAAAGTATACCCGGTATTTATGTATTTACAACAAGTACCCGGTATTTATGTATTTACAATAAATACCCCCAGGCCCAGGGCAATATAACCGGGTAACCCCACCCCGGACCCCCAGCCCCATCTGGGACTCTGGGTTCAGGAACTTCAGGGCGGCAGCCGGCAGGGCGAGGCGGCGATGCGGCAACTTGGCATGGCAAGGTCCCCTTTTGGCTTTTTTTAAAAACAGAATGATGAGTGATGTGACCCAATGTATTATCTGAAAGACTGAAACACAGAAGCAGTAACAGCTTAATGTGAATGGAAGATCGGACGATCAAAAATCATGTAGGCGAATACATATCTAGTTGTTTATCTTACATACATACCACACATGAATGATGAATGATATGAGTAAAAGGCAAGGGAGAAAATTGTTAAGGAGAAAGTAATATGTTTGTTACAGGTTGACCGATCAACGCAGGAGTCTGGATGCGAAGCTCCGAGGTGAGTTGGCGATTTCCATTCTATCCTACTGAGGTGTTTGGTCCAGCAGCTAACGAGACATGTCCGGGATCCGGTGTAGATGGGATCTATACCCACTCGGATGCGCTGAAATATACCAAATCAACAACAAGCAACTACGTATACGACTCAGAGTTATAAAATTTGTATGTGTGCGTGTTTGTGTGTGTATGTGTGTGTGTTTGTGTGTGTGTGTGTATGCGTGTGTGTGTATGTACGTGTATACGTGTGTGGGTGTGTGGGTGTGTGGGTGTGTGGGTGTTGGTGTGTGTATATATGACTGCTTTGACACACTTCTACTTTTCAGATAATGAGGCTGCATTCCATATAGCTAAAGTTTAAGGTCTCTATCCACTATAGCATAATACTTTTCAGGTGTGACTTTTCAAAGTGTACAGTCTATTTGACAGACAATCGTTGGGAATCGATAGGAAGGGTGCATGTAGATCCTTTCTGCTGGCAATACACCTAGCGTACTGGAGAAGTTTTATTATCCACAACGCCCACTCTTCCTCCCTTATTAATAGGTCTCTACTCGAATGGAATACATCCATCTGAGGGTCAGATGTCTATTCACCTTATACTAGCCTGGTTTTGTATAGCAAATCCCCTATCTGGGATACAGGTACCCAGAAGTCATTCACGAGGTTTCTTTTCAAATAGACTACGCCTAGCATGGCACTCCGTAGGCACGCAGGCGAGACACACCGCCGTCTGGGTATATAGTGAGCCTTAGGTGGGTGATGGGCGTAGTGCAGATCTGTATTTATGGAGACGCAGAATAGTAATAAGTTTGGACTGGCTGTGGGCAAGTAAAATTTCTTGACGCGCAAAGGCGTGGTACATCGTTATTTAGGAGACGCATAGCGGTGTTGTGCGTGAGGTGTTCTCTAGTGCGGAAAGGTATGGAGCGGATTTGGGATAGCAGAGGCTCAGAGCGAATATGATTATGATGTTATTCTATACGGCAATACCCTTATGCTACAAGGAATTGCTACACGCACCATTGTAACTCAGTTATTGCAATCGCTCTCAAACACATGAGTGTTCACACCATGTTCCCGCATCCCTTCAGAACTGCGATTAGCTAGGCGTAGTCCATGTAACAAACTAATTCGAAAACACCACACTAACACAACGCGAAAATAGTATGATTTCTGCGCCGAACTATACATATGTTGTCCCCCATAGAACCTTGTTATACTTGAACACCCTGCAAACTGTAATGTTTGAGGTATAGCACCTCCATGCTCGTGAGCGTCATAGTTGCACAATAATTTCGAAGGAAGTTAATGGAGATCGAAAAACAAATTTATCAATAGTGCCATAACATTTATACCACAGGAATGTTAAAACCCATCGAATCGGGACATTTTTCGAGTATTGCGACTGAGAATGGACAATAACTTAACCGTGTGTGGACCAGATCATGCTGCATGCTGAATTCCGAGGCAGTGCATGCATGGATACATTCATAATTTACCCACAAGTGTACATATACTTCTATATATAAACCTACCGATTCTTTCTCCACCTCCTCGTGGGCTGCCAGTTTACATCTGGTGACCAGCGGCATCCAAGCCGCGCCAGGAAATTCACCTTTACTGTTAAGGGTCGCTACATCAGAACCTGATGTCGAAACATAATCAAGTAAGGTGTTGTTATATCCACGTATTGCGCGTACAAATCCGAGCATCGATTAACTCATGTTTAGTAGATTTGGCAATATCAAGTGCGCGGGATACTCAGTCGGAAATATCCGCAAATAAGAAGCATAGGTTATTATTCAATATTCGCAGCGCAGCATAATGTCTGTGTGGGTGCATTGCTGATACCTATGGATGATGGACTGAAGGTGTGATATCTGTATGTGTATCACCAGACATGCTCAAGTAGTTTAGTGACGGACACGGCTGCGCACAACCTCATCATTCGGCACACCACAACACCAACTTGTCACTGTATGCATCGCTCAAGCACACAAACCAAGCCTTGATACGCCATCGAGACATGATTTGGCACAGTCTATCTTGTTCATCGCTGCTGCTACCAAATACATTATTCGGGACATACGAAGATTCACCCCATAGGTTTGCTTCGCCGTCTCCAACAATGACAACCTTTCCACAACTCTCTGCATACCTTCATAGAGGCAGCCTTCGACTTGACATGATTCAGGGAAGTTTCCTTTGAAGTGGTTTGTGTCGATGAGTACGCTATTCACAATCCCTCTGTGGCCCAGTTTGACTACAGCCCAGTCGTCTCCGGGTAGCACGAGTAATCCGTTAGAACCCATCTGTGTGTATGATATGAGAACAGGCAATGTCAAAAAGCAGTGAGAAATGGGTGAAAGTATTTGACATCTATATTGGCAGTATTGACAATCGGTCTGCGTCGTTCATCCTCAAGGATAATTGTCTAGTACCATACAATCAACAGAGCCATGACACACACACACACACATCCCAAAGATCAGTAAAGTAGACTATCTCACCCC
>NW_014040275.1:81296-88221 GCF_001186125.1 Sphaeroforma arctica JP610 | reverse complement strand
ATATATATAGGGATACTTATACATGTGCATACATATCTGACTCATATATGCATACTTATCAATATGCAAACATGCATCACGCGTATGTAAATACTAACGCACTTGCATACTTATGACACGTGCATGTGGGAACATACCAGTTCACAAGCGACATCCGTGATTGCGGCAACCTCTTCGGCAAACTTGGTTGCTGGATCAGTTGAGAAGACAGTCATGATATGCAACGTAAAGCCCAAATATTCTTATGCAAATGCGAGGTATATGTGTTACCTTCCTAGCACACTCTCGATTGCGGGCTCGGTTCCCATGCGACATGTATTTATTTACATATTTATGCCATGATGTAGTACCAACTTCCAACCCGTCAATTGAAAATCCTAAACGTTTAATGAAAACTATTTAACTAGTATGTGGTATAGACGGACACCTTAACATGAAAACAATTACATATATAGTCCTAAAGGTTTCTATTGTGCACCCATATTGACAACTATAGGGCCATCGATATAAACGTTGATTAATAGTGAGTATATCCATTTAATCGTAGAACGTATTCATGTTGGTATGGTCGTCTGACTCATGAGTCATGACTGTCATGAGTCATTAAAGTATCACACGCGTCGGAGTCTCGGATACGATCAGTTGACTCAACACTTGGATTTTTTTGTTAGACACTTGGCATGACATAATTTAATTATTGATAAACTTTCAAGCATGACTCACCGCCACTTGGTTTATGGAAACTAAACCAGGTTTTTCCCTCTCTCAGCCTAGATACCTTATTAGGCACATTACATTGGATACGCATAATAAGAACATTTGTACAAACAAACACTCTATAGTATATATAATTATACATAAGACATTCATAAAGTTTAATTCTTGAGCAAATAATAAGGTTTTGTTAGGTTGTGGGCTATAATTTTTTTAAAAACAGACGACTCGGCCGCCGCTAAGTAGAGATCGGCATCCCAACGGTCATAATTGTCGCCCTGTAAAAAGAGACGTGTATATTTAATTCGTGTGGAACCGGAGGTGTTGAAATTGCTGATGTAAAAATAGCGGGTTCCTAATAGTAGTTGCACAGTTAACGTATTACCGTTTATCCTGATAATTCTGGAATACGTTTAACGAATTGGACATGAACAAGAATGGCGGAATTCAAGATTCTGAACATGTGACAGTACTCATTAGAGTATGGGACTCTACTGTGGACAATTATGTGGCTTTCTAAATATAGATTGGTTTTTCCACTGAAATTAGAATTGTACATAATATAGGAACGACATCAATCTGACACCTGAAAATGACACTTTGGGAATCTCTAATTAATAGGAGTACCGTGAGAGAGGGTCTCAGGCATGAAATGGTTGTTGGCACAAACCTATAGTATAATTCAATAGTGATCTCAGAGCAAGATAATCCACTGAGAAAAGGACAGGATCAGAGATGTTAGAATTTAGGACAACATGGTTTTGATTCCTCCTAGCCAGCCAACTAGATGTGCCCGTCTATGCCTTAAATGGGATGGGGAGCTAGGTACCAAGTGATGGGGTTTAGGTACAGATGTATACTGCACCAGCTTGGTATTTTGATTTTCTTTTTTCTTTCTATTTAAGTTGGACTTAGTATTTTATTGGTTAGTTTGATTAGATGTTTGTTTCGAGGCGTGAAATGTAAACTAAGCGTCCAATGAAATGATATCTAGTCTTAGCAACTAAAACAAAAATAAAACTAGACCGAAGTAGTGAGTGATTAGAGCGGAGCATATAGACAATAGTCTCAGTCTAAAATTTCCTAATCTTTTGCCCATTACCAAGGGCTGAAGCTAAACTTAATTAACATTTTGAAAGCCTTGATTCCTATCGCGCCACCCAGAATCTTCTCATACGCTCACTTTCTGACGAACTACGAGAGACCCTCAACCAGGAAACTATGATGAAGGATCCATGGATTCTATATGATATTATTCGTCAATTTTATTTTCATAAGTCTATTAGAGTCTTCCAGCTTATAAACATGGCTTATCTTCGCAAATTTAAAGTTGGTATCGAACACGACTCTCATGCTCGGGCCCTACGATGGAAGAAACTCGGCAACGACGCCGAAATTCACGGAATAATTTTGACTGGCACTTTTTATTAATGGTTGTTACCTTACTGGTCTGTCCCAAGACGACCAAGAGCAAGCCCGACAGTATATGACGGTCAAATATGTGCGCGCTACGTTAATGCTTATTGTTCTCTGCGACTTATTGAACGAATGGCACGACACCAACCGGGAACATCTTACACCAGCTCACCGTGTATGACCGCTCATCGCTCATCAAACTGACCTATCGTATGCGGCAGATGTGGTATCTAGGGCCATAACAATAGCAACTGCCCAGGCGGCACTCTTTAATGCACCTCTTGTAATCGTATGGGACATAACTCGACCTGCTGCGGCCGTCGTGCTATTAAAAACAAGATCTGCTTCTTCGTTCATACTGGCTGATGATTCCGAGCAAATCATCCGTGTTCATGGTATTCTATCAAGACTGGGTCTCACTTATCTCAACCCTTTTCTTAAGCAACCACTTGTATCGCAGAATAGGCTTCAAGACCTCGGCTTTGAACTCAAATCCCTGTCCTCGCGCTCAGTTTGCAAAATTTCATACAAGACCAAATCTATAAACATCCCTAAATGTAACGGAGGCTAGTATGTGACCTATGATACACTTCAGACCCTCTCTCCCCACCTTCGTCACACAAAGTCCCCTACCCGCCTACCAGCCCAGACCCGCTCCAACATACTAAAACGGTTCCTACCCAGCCTGGCTCACCTTCGCCCGCTTCTGTTTCTACAACTCAGGTCACGGTCAAGGCTAAAACTAATGTGACATCCACTGCCCTACTTAATACGACTCTAGCTACGACACCAACCCCACCTGCTACTACTCAAACATATGATGAGTATCATAGGAACAATGGGCACCACAGCAGATAAATCACTCTCCGTATGGCGGCCTAAGGACACTCACACATTTTCCACCTTTTGGCGTTACTTGCCAAAGTTGCAGGATTGGCGACAAGCCATGGCATTTCTTGACTATTCCCCGACCATTGTTGTCTTCGCGTTCACTACAAATTATCAACTACCTCGTTTCGTCGTAAATTGTTACTCGAGAGTCGACTATATCAATGAATCTGCCTATGACAATCCACGCAATGTTTGATTGGGCACCACCGTGGCCATATGTGTTCCACTTAGGCCCTGTGCGCTTTGATGGCAATTGTATATTTCTGACATACAACGTGACGTATACATCAACCTGAACACGGCCTCTACTTTCTTACGTCATGGCAAAGATCTGGAGCAACGTCATGATCAGAATCAAGAGCAAGGTATGCGTGATGGTGTGGAGGTGTGCTGTGGGCAAACCCTCCTGGGTATATACCCTGGTGGCGTTAGGTGACTTTCTTCGTTTGGTAGTAGCATCATGCACGCAGCTTAAAATGACGATCGCATATGCACGTGCCCACCCAGAATTCCCGAAGAATTGACCCATTTGCCAGAAGGGTAAAATGAAGAGTAAACCGGTCAAGCACGCCATATCCAATTATGTCTATGGACCTGCAGAACAATTACACTTAGACCTGCAGGGTCCCATGCCAAAAGGTTGTTATGGTAACCGCTACATTATGAGCATGATAGATGACGGTACACACTATGGCTTACACTCCGTTATGAGTGACAAAGCTGACATTACGACCGAACTCCTCGCTCTACTTGTTTAAGTGCCGGCCAAATATCGTCCCCATACAATGATCGCCGACGGAAATAGTGTTTTTCAAAGTGACAAAACACGGGCTATGCTTCTCTCACGCCAGATGGCCCTCCGTAAGACTCATCTACACACACCACAACTAGATGGTAAGGTCGAAAGTCCTCATCGTATCCTGAATGAAATTACCTGTACATACTCTTCTCATGCCTACGCTTGTATTGTGCGAAATGAAGACTTAGCTGCGACAGAACGTTTTCACTCTCCCGCTGACAAACGTTCTGGTGCCACTGTTTCACGTTTCCCTGCCGCCCGCTACGGCTATGTGGTTATGTTTAAGCTGAATGGTACGAAGGCCAAGAAAGCGCGCAAATTCAATATTAAAGTTGGTTTCGGTGTCTTTCTTGGACGTGAACCTCGCACCCCACATCCTGCTACACTCGAAGCCGCACCATACACTGGAACCGATTACCGTAAGCAACTTGGGGCACTCGGCTTTGCGATGAACATGACGCGAGTCGGCATTGCAGCATACCAAAATCTATCGGCCTCATTTGCTATCCAGCCCAACGACCTCCACTACAAGGCTCTTAAATGCATATTACTATATATCGCCGCTGCACACCAACTTGCTCTGGTTTGCATCCCCAACATGTCTTCCGAACCTCTTGGGGCATTTACTGACAGTGACTGGGGCAGTTGCCACGACAACCGCTGTTCCCAGTCAAATACACTAATATGTTTTAACAGTACTCCTGTTTTTCGGAAATCTCAGACACAGAAAACTACTGCCCTCAGCTCATCGGAAGCCAAATATGTCGCTGCTTCCGAAACCGCCCGCAATGTCTCTTGGATCCGGAATATCCTTGGTGCCATGCGCGTTACTCCTACACTCCCTACGCCTTTATACGGTGACAATGAGTCCGTCATCAAGATTGCCCTTGGCACGGGGACCCCAAAGAGGCTCAAACACATTGCGATTCGGCACCATTAAATCCGTGATTGTGTTCAACAGCAAACCTCATCTATTTTCTATATCCTACAGATGAGAGCTTGGCCAATCTACTCACCAAACCCCTTGGACGTGATAGGCATGAATACTTTCGCGAACAACTTCTCCAAAACACACCTGTGTAGTTTCAGGGGGGAGGGGGGGTTTCAAGCATGACACACCGCCTACTTGGTTTATAGAAACTAACCCAGGTTTTTCCCTCACTCAGTCTAGTTACCTTATTATGCCCATTACCTTGGATACGCAAAATAAAAACATATGTACAAACAAACAACTTATATTATATATAATTATACATGGACATAAATATAGTTTAGTTCTTGAGAATTCAAATAGTAAGGCTTTGTTATACAGCCTTGGGAAACACAACACTGTTTAGACAAGAGCGAGAACTATCTCATTTTATGCAGAGGCTGCTACACCAAAGGAAAGATGGATAATCAGGGCGGCTGCGGGTGAGTGCAAGAAGGAAAGATTGGCGTATGGGCAGTCACCTTCCTATCGTCCTTTTGGCTTTTATAGTGCAACGCGCAGGGTTGAACTATAAAAAGAACATGTAGTAGGACATCAGCAAAATTCTTACTCCAAATCACTGCACCACTGATAAGAGTAAAACTTAATATATATGATGCGTGATTGGGGCAGAATCTGCTGGACCTACTTCATTCTGTAATATGTTTGAGGGGTTTGCTTAGGGTGGGTGTTCTCTGTTCCGAGACAATATTACGTGGAACTGCCGGTTAAAGTGTCAATCTCCCGCCAACATGTCTGTAATTCGTTTACTATGGAATTCAACTGATGGCAAATTGTATTGAGGTGACTGCCGGCTAAAATGTCAATCTCCCGCTTACATGATACTACGCTATCCCAATAAGGGACCTGGCCCCGACGGGATCCACATCCTCCTCCTGAAGGCCGCAGTGGAGCGCTCTACCAAACGCCGGACATTAGGACACCCCGACGCCAATAGCCCACTGATTAGACTCCTTGCCAAAGCATTCACTGAGCTACTAAAGGCGGGTACCTTCCCCGCAGCCCTGAACTGCAGCCTCCTGACAGCGCACCCAAAGAAAGCCGATGCAGATATCACCTCCCCCGCCAACTTCCGCACCATCACGCTTACGCAAATAGTCAGACGCATCTTTGAAAAGTGCTTTCTTAATCTGATTACGAGCCACCCCGGCTCTGCTACCCATGCTACCCAAACTGGCTTCAAATCACGGTACTCCTGTCATACCCAAGCACTTGCCGCCATGGAATCTGAGACACAGCCAGAAGAGGAGTGGAACGACGTCTGTCTGGACATAACCAAGGCATATGACAAGGTCGCTCTCCCATGCCTATGGGTACTTCTGCGTCACGCTGGAATGCCCGAAAACTGGATCAACTGCCTCCGCGCGCTGTTTGAGAGGGTCCCTACCCGAGAGACATACCGCGGCACGCTCTCGTCTCTATTCCTTAGAACGAATGGCATCCTACAAGGCTCAATCGTCGGCCCCCAGCTCTTTATTATATACATGGATTCCTTAGCTGTCACGCTAGCACAATTTCGGCCCAAGCTCCTCCGCTCTTATTTATTTGTCGATGACACACGGATCCAAGCCCTTCGATCGGTTTCGCTCCAGCCCTTCTTAGATGACATTGATGCGTGGGGACGCAAATCTGGCCTCGAACAGGGTGTCATTAAACCCCGAGTACGATCTACCGACTTGCGACACGCGGCGCCAACCCTCCGTATAAATGGTGAGCTTATCACGCCGACGCTTGCAGACGCACCTTGGAACACACGTTACCTCCCCCTGAAACTGGCGCCCACACATGCCAAACCGAAACACTCCAAATACCTAGGGTTCCCACTCTCTCACGGAGTACCAGGAATCAACCTCGCTAGACATATGGAATCCCTGGTTGCAGCATTGTCTTGGTATCGCCTCTTTCCGCGCTTGTGGCTTCCATGGCTTTAGCTGACGACACCCCCGCAACCGACTGGTGATGTTCAAAACATTCATCCTATCCACGGCTACATATGGGCTGAACATTATTGCCTGGGCTCCGCCTATATGGAAGGATGCGTTGGACCCCCTATTCGAGCGCTTTAACTCAGCACTTATCCAAGCAGCAGCCATCATCACGGGCACTAAATACCC
>NW_014040275.1:77768-81276 GCF_001186125.1 Sphaeroforma arctica JP610 | reverse complement strand
GCGGCATTGGCTTACCCCCATCCTTGCTTCTTGACCGGATTATGACGGATAACCTGGTCCTTCTCGGTATTTCATACTCTGCACTAACCCATTCCGCGGCACTACACGGCGCAGACCCGATCCGTACCACAGAGGTGGGTACTCTACTTAGTAAGTCAGCAAGCGAATATATGGAACATTCGATAGTAACAGTGTTTTGTCAACACCGGCCAGAATTGACTCAGCACATATCTTCCATTGTCGACTCACTTGGCCCAAGCTTCAAATGGGAATTTACTGACCACTTCTTCTTATCAATCTTTCCTGAACCACTACAGCGACTATGAGAGCCATACCATATGTTCATACATTGTATCATACATACTTGCCATTTTTGAAATAAATAATATTTTCCCTATGGAATTCTATTGGGACATTTGTCAGTGGAGTATCAATCAGTTTTGTTGGCAATTTTGCCAGCGCTAAACCTGCTTCTATATTTTAACTAAAATGAAATTAAACTCTAGTCGCTACACACTGTGCATGCTGACTTCTTGTCCCGCCTGTCGTAGATGCACCGTACAGTACGTTCAAGACTATGGTAGTCCAAATGCAGTATGTAGGGGTTTCTATAATATATCATGATAGTATTTAGCTGTGTATCTCACGGGGTAGAAAATCTTTAGCAGCAGAAGGGGTTGTTCCAAATTCTGTAAGCCTGTAGTCGTGTTGGATGTAACAAAATAGGGCAGTTGCCACACGGATGTTATCGTGTCCATCCCGTGTATAATAGAGGAGGATGGAGTCAAATATTCAGCGACCAAGTATTTGTGCTTCGTACAATGGGATACCGGCTAACACTGAAGGGGCCCTGAGTCTCTGCAATAAGCCGGGCCTCCACATTAGACTCTATGTATAAACGTACTCTTAAGCAGTACGCAAATTATAAACGTACTTTTAATAGTACGAGGAACTTAAGTTTCTTAAATGTACTCTTAATAGTACGAGGTACTTAAGTCTCCTAAATGTGCTTTTAATAGCACGAGGAACTTAAGTTTCCTAAAATGGTTTTTAATGGTTTTATTAATTAAACCTTTTCCATTTAACATATCAGATATTTGGATGAGGCCATTAAAAGGCCTCAGTAAAATACCAAACATAAAAGAGTTGGTCTAGTTCTATTAATAGAGCTTTATTTACTTTCCAATTTTATTTATATCTGAATACTTCGGTAGCGAGATGGTTCAACCGAATATAGGTTTCTAGGGACTATTAATGTTACTTAGTTGATCCTCCGATAAGCCAACCAGATGTGCCAGTCTGATGAAGGCTACGTCGGTAATTCTTGATAGTGGCAAGTTATTGGTTAAGACAATAACTAAGGACGTCAAGAGTTTTTTTGTTTTTTTGTTTTTTTAATTCTAAATAGGATTTTATGAGTCTCTCGGACTCGCCCCAGAATAGAGCGACAACAAAACACTAAATAAAATCCCTTCGGCGGAAACAGTACTGAGAGGATCATATATAGGCAATGTCTCAGCCTCACATCCCCTCAGAGTATTGCTGTTTTCACGAGGCAAACCTAACTTTAATAAACGTCTCATATCGTTTAATTATATCGATATTTACACGATATTTAGAATTTACCTACGCGTTTATTTATTCTAAGGCATTAGTATCGCCTTTATTAGACCGAATCTTACATCTCTACAGAATATTGTTTGTGGACAAGCGGACAGAGCGGAGTAGACACTGAAAAATTAGTGAATTGAGATTTGTAGTAGCAGAGAATATTGTTGATAGTGAATATGTGTTCGGAGAGGGCCTGGAGTTAGTTCGTGCTAGCCACATGATGAGTAAGCGGTGCGAGCAAATTGTGGACCACGATTGCTGATATTATAGGTATTGGTATTGTTGCCGATCGTTCTTTGTTTCAGTTTTTAGTTTTTTGTTGTGAGTACGGTGAGTTTGAGGTGGGTGACGAATCGTTTCACGAAGGCACGGCTGATGTGGCGCAATATAATCTGAGATACAATTTAAGTCTGCTAGGATTTAGCAGTGGTAGCTTGTTTTAGAATGAGCGGTACTTCCTCTTGGTAAGAGCCTTGATATCCTCGATCACACAGGACGTATCTCTAGCTGTTCTTTATTGAATAATTTTCACCAAAAGTACTAAGTTGTAGATAGACATAATAATGTAAGTCACGTTAATACATTAGGGATAATAGTATATATTTCTTGTACATATGGCATGGCTCTCATAGCCGTTGTACTGGTTCAGGGAAGATCGATGGGAAGAAGTGGTCAGTAAATTCTCGTTTGAAGCTTGGGCCAAGTGAATCGGCGATGGAGGATATGCGCTGGGTCAATTTAGGCCGGTGCTGACAAAAACCTGACGTCATCGAGTGTGTCACATACTCGCTTGCTGACCTACTAAGTAGCCTACCCACCTTTGTGGTAGGAATCGGGTCTGCACCATGCAGTGCCGTGGAATGGGTTAGTGCAGAGTACGAAATACCGAGTAGGACCAGGTCATCCGTCATAATTCGGCTGAGGAGCGAGGTTGGTGAATCGATGCCACACCCGACCACGGATGCACTTGCTATATGCTGGTTGACCTGGATTGGAAGTATCCGAGACAGCGGAATCAACAGACGCGATGACTCGGTTTGGACCGAAATTTGGTAGTAGTACTTCAACAGCGTGATTAGCCGAGGTATGGGGAACATTTGTTGATGTGTCAGAGACGGGTGTGGGTACGGGGGTTGCTCTGCATGCTGAAGAAAAGATCCAAGGTGTTCGTGGAGGTTCCAGATACCGTGGAAATCGTGACGCTCCTGTAATTGCTGGAGGAGGTCGAGGCCCATGGGCGGCAGTTTGGGGCCTACCAGGATGCGTCGGATCAGTTGCTAGATGCAGGCAAAGTGGCTAGTGGTGAATTTGTGGCCACCGGGGCAGACAAGGCAGAAACAGCCGTCGGTGCGGTAGTCGAGCAATGTGAACATGTACGTATTCGTTGCAATCATAGCACAGAGCCGAATTGGCGTAGGATCGAAGCAGTGGTTGAAGCTGTTGCGTCTGGGTTTGTCCCGATTTGAGGTTGGCGGTTTGCCCATGACCAGTTGGTAGTAGTATTGGTACCGAGCCATTGTCGCGATCTTCTTGTTGGGCCAGCATTTTATTGATTTCTTCCTAATGTCCTCACAGAGTCGGTGGAGGGCTACATGATCGGGTGTACGCCCACCCGTAGTTTTGTATACAGTTTTCAGGTGGGCATAGATACTATACAGGAAGCGCAGCGCTGGTTTGTCGTGGGCCCAGACGAAATTTCCTATCATAAATAAAGTTACATTAGAAGAAAAGTCAAAAAAAGAAAAGGGCTTATTGGATTTTGGAGGTTGGTGGGAGGACCCAAAATCAAGATTAAAAGGTACCAGCAAGTTACTAATATTATGTGTATCGATGAATATATTATGTCCGGGGAATTCAACTTTAATTTCTGTATTTTATGTCATACAACACAATCGGG
>NW_014040275.1:75811-76737 GCF_001186125.1 Sphaeroforma arctica JP610 | reverse complement strand
TCCTCTTTTCGTTCGACTAGCACCCTTTATATACTTCGAGATGCAACTCGCCGACAAGCGAGCTACCTTGACCGTTCCACTAGACCAGTATATTACGACGACTAAGTACATGCTGGCCGTCGAATGATTCCGATGAGCCAACCAGCGGCACGGTCCTCATGTGGCAAATTGATCTGCCTGCCTTGGAAATCAAAGACAGCATATTCGCAATGTCATAAGTTTTGCTGAATCTACGGTGCAATCCCCCCCTTCCATGTAATTGATTGTGTGATGTGCATATGAGAGAATATATATGAACCTTTTCAGCACAAGTGCATATTGTAAGAACTTTTAAACCTAGTTTTGTCGGTATCGTGAGCGGCATTATATAGAAGCCCAGGTATGACATGACTGCTGACATTCCATTGGTGTTAGACCTATTATCGATCAAGATGATGGTAAAACTGACGGTAAATATCATTCTCGAAGTTCGTTTAATCAACCAATCTAGTTGTGGCAAAAGTACACGAGGTATTATATACTAATGGTTATAACGAGAAAGAAACTCCAGTGGTCGATGTAGAGATGTCAAAGTACAAGGGCTGTAAACTTCCAGTGGATACTACTGGTTCAAACTATGGTAAATAAACTAAGATACCACAATTTAAGTCCGTTAGAATTTAGTAGTGGTAGTTTGTGTAAGAATGATTGGGGCAACCTCATGGTAAGAGCCTTGATATCCTCGATCACACAGAGTGTACCTCTAGCTGTTTTTTATTGGAAAAAAAATCACTAGAAGTACTACGTGTTCATGACCACATGTCTATAGCGTAGATAGACATAAAAACGTAAGTCACATTAATACATTAGCTATGCGACCGTTCGTGTCATTGCGTGATGCCATGAAGGAGAGTAGAATGTGAGTGACAAAGTGAAATATGTAGTAA
>NW_014040275.1:54650-56616 GCF_001186125.1 Sphaeroforma arctica JP610 | reverse complement strand
CATGCTGAGAGTAGAAGAATACAAATGAAGCTCCCTATGTGTTGGTATAAAATAGAATACACCATGTAATATGGCAAACGCAGACCCTTACCTACTTGAATACGGTGAATTGAACGATCGTACAGATCAGTACCAAAACTGACCTATTCAAGAGTCTAAATATGCAAAAGTATAACCTAGCACCTGACACTGCATTTTGTGCTGCAGAAAAAGAAAAGACAATGATTTGCATTATTGCTGGCTTGTTCTTGACATATTAACGTTATGAATTGAAGGGCACTGATTGAATAAATAGTATACATAGTTGAGATATTCACCTGTACTCTGCTTCTCTTCAAGCTGAGATGCGTACATGTCGAACAGGTCGCTCTGGCTTCCTTTGTGATCTCTCTTGTCCTTCTTATGTTTGTGGCCCTTTCCCATCTCTATTGCATGAACACAAAGTACTTCTGAGTATGAGAAAATTGTCACCTTATGCACTAGTATATAGAACTCCCTCCGTGGGTAAAGTCTACACCCTATCATTGGATCAACTCAGAATAAATTATCTTGCAATCTCTTGCATTGATTCAAAATGGCTATCTATCTACTAAACCTGTTCTCCGAAATCAAAAGGAATACGCTAGTATGTATCGAATCGAAATAGTATACAACAGAATGCCATGTTCATGCACAGGAGGGAAGGTGCAACAACGTATGAAAGCAATCGAGCAACTCAGTCGGATTTATTGCCTTGCGCCTTACTTTTCTGTTTGTTCTTTTTCGCTCCACCGCTATCGCTGTCGCTGCTACTACCACTGCTGCCAGATCCTCGAGCTTTGCCCATATTCAGGATTTCAATGGGAAAGGTTCGCGCACTTTTAATAGAGCTAGTATGGCTATGTACAGCAGATCGATGTTCGCATCTGAATTTATAATATACTTTCGTTCGACAACACATGTGTAATGAATTGATATCAGTGGTTTTGTGTCAAGAAATTATTGATAATATGCATCAGATTTCCAAACAGGCCTTATCTGACACTACACAATACATACATACACTGCAGACACTACACACAGCCGTTGGATGCGTAAGTTCTTCTGGCCTTGACTACAGTATCTGAATCGATACTGACACCCAACGTGACCATAGTTAGAGATGATAAATAGGGATACATATTGTAGTGGTTACAGGCAATATAACACTACCAGTTCATCTGTATAGCCTGTCGCAATAGATTTCTGCGATTTTTTTGGAAACCAACACGACTGTGTGTAATTGTCGGTGGCCTTTTGAGCTTCTGCAGCTCAACGTTCAGCCCTTCTTGTACTCAGCAGTTTTGCAAAGTATGCAGATTATTGTGAAATTTCAATTCGATCTCGCTATTTTTTTAAATTCCCTTCCTACTTTGTGGACAGTGGACACTGCTTCCAGGTCACTTGCCTCTTGGTGGACACATTGAATCATGCCCTCTCTAGAGAGCGATTCGGGATAGAGTCTCTGCTAAATTTGCGATTGTCGTAAGGAGAAGCTTGATTTTCTCTCGAGACCTTAATCCAGAAGGGAATGATTAAATTTATAACATCCCCAATTAATTTAAAGTATTCTCTTGTGCCTTCTTATCGGTCTACTCAGACTTTCTTATATATGCCTCTGGTGGAGGTATATTTATATGCACGCTTCGAACTACATTCATTCATGAATACATTTTTTTATTGACTTCTGCCACAAGGCTCATGCAACATTGTGGCCTCCTACGATATCATTCCGATGAAGTTATATCATAAGTATGCTTCGAGCTTGATACGTTCCGCAGCGCAACAAATACAACCATGCAGCGCTGTGCCTTCTGCGAATATATCTTCTACACACTTCGAACATAACTCATTCTTTATAAAATAATATTTCATCGGCCTACTTTAACTACTACAGCTGCGCTCGCAGCAGAAAAGGGCAGTTATACAAGTATATATATAAATGCAC
>NW_014040275.1:47988-53081 GCF_001186125.1 Sphaeroforma arctica JP610 | reverse complement strand
TATACATATACATATATATTAAATGTATAACAGTTCTTATAAATACATTGCCCTCATCCTTAGGACAATGTGTGAGCGACCGCATAACAAATCAGATATTTATACTAAAAGCTTAGATGCCCACAATCAAATAGCTTCGTAATTGTATAGCGCAATGCGGTGATGTGATGAAATGACGTTATGGATAAAGCAGTGTCGCCACTGATATTTTTCCATTCAGTCACTGAAATCGCATAATTGGGCTGGCCTCCCGCCACTGTCTTTCGGTAAATGAATCTTGACAGCCCTTTAAATCCCTGTAAAAGCCGGTTCTCAATGTAACATTTGAGTATAATTTCCTGTGAAAGTATTTACTCTAAATACGCCCTTGTGGATAGTTCATTGACGTTCTGTACATAAATTCTACGACCTCACTCAGTGGCCGAATCGTCATTGGATTTAACTGGTCTTTCTAGATGCAGCACACTTTCCAGCGCTTTCTCCACTTCCGCAACCTCTGTATCTATAAAGTGACAGACCTTCTCCACTGTATCTCGTCCTTTTTCTGCTCCTTTCTTAAACGAATCCATCACAGCTGTTTCGGCTCTAGATGCCAGATAGCTTATATTGGCACTTATTTGACACTCCTGCTTGAAGTGTGTGGTGTTGTCATCCAACTGTGTATACGTACAGGTTTCTTCAACACTCACATAGTTATTTAATGTGATATTCTTAGACCTCAATACCATTATTTTCTGCCTCGGATCGACCTCAGAGGTTTCATACACATACCCACACGACTCACTAACACCAATTATAGGGCGAATCCATGAAGGTATGACCGACTCCACGGTAAACAATCGCGTACTGGACATGACCCCATTGTCACTCACTGAACGGTCTATCACATCCGTTGCAAGGACGTGTGGTAGTAGCACCTCACTTAAGGGAACATTGTATTTCCTCCAACTGGCTTCGGTGACCTTAGTCCATGAGTGAGGAAAAATGTGCTCAGTCGTCCAGAACTTCATACTTTTAAAACGCAAATTTTAAGTCTTGTATATAAATTTATATATATTAAATCAGTTGATAGTTCGCTATCTAAAAGCCTCACGTCGCGATTGACAAGAGACTAAAAACGCAGCTGTTAAATGTGCCCTACGTTATTCTCCGCTTCTCGAGTGCGTTTTAATAGTAGTTTTAGGTCTCTTGTACGAAGTATGTAAATAAATATATACACGCAGCAGAGTATAACACTTTGATATATATACATATAGATATGTATTTAGAAGATCTCAATAGAGGGATTGGGGCGGCGGGGAGTTTGTTTTGAACATGGCTTTTCAGTTTAACGTTTGTCGTCATGTGATACAGAACACCAAGTGGCCTAAAAACAGCTGTGCACTTGCCCCTCAACTCCTCGTGTCGCCAGCTGGGCAAAATGTAAATTAAATCTATGAAAATGGACCGAAATGTCCTCGAACATAAACATGTACACGCCTTTTTGGGTTAGGCTGTCATCAAAATTTCATAGTCTATTTATAGTATTTTTTTCGAGCATAAACGTAAAGCGGATGTACGGTTATTATTGTCAGATAAAGCGCTCGCCCGCACGATTGTATATATTAATAATCCTATATATTTACGTTTGACTTCGGTCTTCTTCGGTCTTCAATGCGCGCTTCTCGCATTCTCCCTACCCCTTGCTCTTTAAATACTAGCTAATAGTGTGTGTGAGTCTTAGAGAGAGAGAAAAAACAAAATTATGATGTGACGAGACAACAGCTTGATGCCTGATGGCTACCCTCTCTACTAAATATTTCGTAGATTGAGTCGGTTTTTTATCTACTTTCGCAGGTCCCATTAGGTATTTGACCGTACAACCTTTTAATATGTAGGCTCAATTAGAAATTCGATTACGCGCAACGTATCCATATCGTTCTGATCATATACTTAAATAATGCTCTCAAGTACATAGTATGTATCATGAAAACTTGACGATGTACAGGTGACGGAAGATTCTTGTCCAATACAAACATATCGCTGTAAGTCATTTCTCATACTGCTTGGCAATGGCCGAAATAAAGAACGGCTACAACTACTTGTGACATTCGAGCAACTCAATCCACGTGTCTGTGTAAAACATACACGGTGATCACAATATATGGGCGTACAAAGAGCGTCCTGAGTTGACACTATCTCGACTCAGACTACACAACTCCTAAGTCAAAACAGACACCCGGAAATACAGGGCGATATTCAAGTTCAATAAGGGATATGCGAGTCTGGCCGGCTGAAGAAAACTACTTCAAGGTCGGCGAAAAGATCAACACAGATAGTTAGTGCAAGGAGTGATAAACGTGGCCAACATAGCAAAAAAACTAGTCACACATGTTTTCTGGTCTTTGTTCATACTTCTCTCTACACATGTGACCGTGGACAAAAAGTCCTGCCGCGATGTTCATGGGCAACGGCATATATCTCAAACCTCCAAGATAAGTCTTTTTCTTGCAATCTAAATCTTTGTACGTCGAGTATGCTTCTATACGTATTCCTTATGCCCTCCCTACTCCCCACCGTACTGTATATTGTAATTAGACTGCGAGTCAGCCTTCCAACTAATCGGACCGATACCATTTTCGTCTCATAATCTCAGACCGTGACTAACTTTATAGTCGATCAAACATATGGACACAACGATTCGATGTGTGAATAGGTAGCATCAATGTTCAATAGGTAGACTGCTTTCTGATAAAAGTTTAGAGCCAGAGAGCCTCTGTCTCGACAGATGGGAACGTAGAGGCCGTAGAGGCGTACATAAACTCTCTTTCTCCTCTTGCGAGAGTTTTGTGAAAGTTGAGGTGTCTGTGTCTTTCAGTTATTGAATATTATGATCTAGAATCATCTATTGACATAATAAAAATATTTAGAAAGCACTCTGGACTCTGGCGTTTATAGCCTCTGACCTCTAGGCTCTGGCATATCCTTACAGTGACCTTATAGGTTTATACAGAGACCAGAGTACAGACGTCGGACAGTCACAGACTCACAGTCTGTCACAGACTCGCAGCAATCAGCAATTCAGCATACAATAATATTGCCTCAGTGCGTTCTACGTCGGTTTTACTTTTATATTATTTATTATTTTTGAAGTTGTTGAAGAAACACTTTTTTTATTAAAAACCTAAAAACGGGTTTATACCTCAACTGAATTGTTGTGACCGTCTTCTTCAATTATAGGGACAGTATAGGGAGACATTATCGCGACATTGCACCTTGGGGCGCTGAACATGCACTTATAGTCATAAATATGGCCCATAGCGACAAAAATAGGGCAATATCGATATAAACGTTTATTGAACGTGTATTTTGTTTTTTAAAAAAAATTGTTTAACGTAGAACGTATTGAGGTTTGGAGTCTTGGACACTGAGAGATTGGGTGCATGACAGCAATACTGCGTGTGCACATTGCACATTTGCACAACGTTAAAAAAACTAAAAACAAATTTTCGCCATCCGTCCATTAATGGATGATAAGAAAACGTACGAACGGTTCATCGAATCAAAAGGCAATCAAGGTATTCGTCATACTTCTATTCCAGGCGAATTTGGTGCCAGGGCGGCCTCCAGTGAAATGGGATTTCTAGCTCGTACGAGTGAGAATAAAGCCTACTCATAAGCCAATCAGAATTCTAAAGTCACGGCCACACCATATTTATATACTCTTTCCTAATTGTATTCCACTTTTCCAGAGATTTAGCTAACAAAAACTCCTCAGACTTTATTGTCTACCACCAGAGATGGCAGGACTGAAATCTCCTGATCACTTCACTTTCTGGTCAAATATAGTATCGTTCTCACGGATATCGTCACTCTTTAGTGAAGTATTCGAAACATACAACAAGAGCTTTGCAGTCTCAGCATCACTTCAGTACATCACAATGGCTTCCCTTTCTTCCCGCGCGTGTGCCATCGGCCGCACCTTCACCCGGAACTACTCAGCAACTGTGAACACTATCGAAGCACCGTTTGCAAAGCCCTCATTCCAGCCTAGAAAGCTACAGGGAGGTGCCGCAGCCGAGTCTGTACGCCTGTCGTCACGCCTGGGTCGCACAGGTGTAACATACAGACGATACGATCGCAAGCGCTTGGAATCAGTCCTCCCTAACTATGAGGTGTACACAGAGAAGGGTATCCAAGATCCACGTCTACCTATTCCTTGAAGATGAATATGCTGTATAATTCGTAAAGCACTTGTCTGGTATCCTGCGTCGTGCGTCACGCACCATGTAAACCTGAGAAAATCCTTAGACCAAAAAGGCCTGGTGGAGAAGCGGATGTGTGTTTTATAATTTTATCACATCTGGCTGAGGCAGCCTCCAATTTTGCGGAGCTACTGTTAAGAAGCGTAGGGGCTCTCATGCTCGAATCAAGTTGATTGTACTTTGAACTTCCGAGAATATGAGAACGAGGGTCTTTCGTCGGTGGATCAGACAATGGCTTCCTTAACAACAGCGTATAATACCATCTCTATTGTAAATATACACATTTGACGCCAATACGTTCCACGATTACAGCTTATGGAAATGAAGCGGAAGTCTGAGTTCAGCATATTTAATGATGCCGACTCCTCACCAAGTTAGCGAGAATTCAAACTGGTGGACCGGAGATCAACTCACGACCCCCTTCCACGAATTATATAGACAACATGAAGCCTATATATCGTATGATCTTTCCAAATATACTTTTTACAACTTAAAATAACGGTTTAAATCAATTAAAATATATCTATTGGCATATTTCGTATATTCACGCGACTGTTTCCGAGAACTTACCGACTTTATTATCGCAGTAACGATCGATCCTATTCGGAAAGTAACTACGGATCATGAGAAGTTACCCAATCGATTATGTAAAAATTGGGACTGCAGGCCGCACTTTTAACACAAATATCCAACGACCATATCATTTATCAAGCGGTAATAACACAGCTTGTATCTATGTATACTAATCTTTCGAAGGCAACAATCGCTTCGACAGTATAAATGGGCTCACATACACACATACACACACGCACGTTGCACACACACACATTGCACACAAACACACACACA
>NW_014040275.1:41288-45652 GCF_001186125.1 Sphaeroforma arctica JP610 | reverse complement strand
AAATAATGTATATTGTGCACTTCAGTTGAAGAAAACTGTATCATAGCAAATCTACTAAATAGATAGTATAATCTTCAGGCAATATTTCTTGTACAAATTATATACAGTTAATTTCGAGGCTCTATTAAACACAAAGTAATCCTGTCAGAGTATTTCAATTAATGTACTTTATATCATCTAAAAAACTCGGGTAAAGGCAGGTCACGCTTTGTTCTCTGTGACCGCGTTCTTCGTGGCTGTATTGCCTCATTAGCAGACCCATTTACAGGCGCATGGTTTGGATTTGCTGGGGCTTTCCCTCTGACATTTGGGCATACCAGTTCTGGTTCCTCTTCCGTATCGGTGCCATCACCGCTTTCTTTGACATTGATACGGCTTTCTCCTACATTGTGCATGACAGAACTAAGTTAAAGACCACGCTAAGAATATATATATATATATATACATACACACACACACACACACACACACACACACACACACTACATATATGTATATATATATATATATATATAATATAATAATATAATAATATAATAATAAATATATAACTGTACGGGATCTATCATACATATGCGTATATTCGAGACCACATCATATAATTGCTTGTACAGGGGACCATTATAGAACTCGACTCGCTTAGAAGACACCGAGAAGTACCACGCAAAAAATAATTTTGCATTTTCTGGTACAGTCAAACTTTGAGTAGCAGTCCGAATACCTGCTGAGTTTTTGGAACTTGTCCTGAGCCTTTTGGATCGATTCTGGCGGATGTTGTGGCCATTGATAGTGATATCGATACCTCGAATGACTCTCGCTCTGAACCAAGAAAAAAAAAGGTGGGTCAAAAATCACAAACTAGTGGAGGCTGTACCCACAGACTCGACAGAAGTATACAAGTCTGAAACGAAACGACGCAAGATACGCATCCAGCGTATGAATACGAGCACATGTAAGCCTGAATACCACGTGTGCACGGGTACTTGGCCAGGCTGTAGATACGCCCCCGTACAAGCCGGTCAACCAGTAGGTACCTACCTCGTATTCCTGGCCGGTGATTCACTCACAGGTACATCGCTTGGCACTGTCCCTGAGACGCGTCTCTCTCGACTGGGCACAGTACGCAATGATCGGCTGGAGGCGGCAGTCCGTGGTTGTGCTGGCGGTACAGAGGTTGTTGAAGAAACCAACGAAGGGTTTCGTCTACTAGATAGAGACGGTATAGTACTGTTCTGTCCAGGCCTGCTGAACACAGTTTTTGTATCGGTGGATGTGTTGGTGTTGGTGTTTGTGTTTGTGTTTGTGGGGGCTGCTGTGTTGGCTGTAGTGGTTGGTGGCGGCGGTGGATTGCTCGTGACGAGTAGGGACGGCGTTCTCGTAGGTAGTGGATTGTGTTGCCTGTAGGTAGGTATAGCATATAAATAAAATAGAGTGTGCGAGTCCGTAAAAGAAAGTTAACTGGTTTCACGGCTGCCATTGGAAGTGCAAGGAATTTATGTATCTCGTTTAGAAGCACCAATGACAATAGTGCGATACCAATAGGATGAGCACGATAATACAAAACACTATATATATATATATATATATTATATATATATAATTCCTACCTGAATGAACGCGCTCTGGGTGGGCGTTGCGCGAGCGCGTTGAGGCCATCCGCAACACGACTCAGCACCTCATAGTTCTGTCGCCCTCGAACAGCCACATAGTACACGGCATCCTCGTCGATACCTACAGTACTATCTGCTGTTGCTATTCTGGTACTCTGTGCGGTGCTCCATCGCATGGGGTGGGCTGTGTGCGTGTCGGCTGTGTTGATCCTCGTCGGTAGCTTGTGCTGTACGTTCTGTATCAACCGCTGACTGCGCTTGCCGACGAGTGTGGCCTGTGAGCTGTGTGGGTGTACTATCGAGGGCGCCTGTATGCGTTCACTGGTATGCGAGTCTTTGGTTGCCCCTGTCGACGCGATATCTGTGGAATGGCTCGGACTGTCTCGGCCTTTCTCACTCCTTTTCCTACTACTACCAGTGGTACCTGATGCCTCCTGCTGACGGGTGAGCTTCTCGGCTTTGGTCCGGTCACGCGACGGGCACGAACAAATCTTCGTATCTAGTGACGCCACCCCGAGTATGTCACTACCCAGTTCTAGTCGGAATACGGTGTGTATGTTCTCTCTATTTATAGAACCGGCACAGGACGAGTAACACATGTATCGTATCGACGTGGTGTCTTGGAACGCGCCAAAACCGGCGGTTCGTTCTTTCTTCGCCGCGCTATTCTTTACGCTGCTCTCCCGCGCATTGTAGGGGACCACGGCTGACTCCACACCCGAGGGCGTTGTCAGGTACTGTGCCTGCGGATGGCTGACCTGAGATGAGTGAAGTACGAAGAAGCAGTGAATTGAGATGTGAAGGCGCAATCGATTGAACTACAGATGACCACATCAGTCAATTGAACTACAGATGACCAATCAGTCAATTGAACCACCAATAAGCAATTTATTGAAATACAACAGACCAATCGATTCAACTGCCAAAACCAATCAATGGAATACAAATGATCAATCCATTGCAACATAAAGAACCAATGGATTCAACTCCTAATAGGTAATCAATTGAAATACAATGAATCAATCGGTTGAGTTGTCACTACATATCAATATTCAAATGAATGTACACGGGCAAAACAAACAGAGAATCACCGCCAACACCTCGACCAAATTGATTAACCACTAAAACACTCAGCCAACCCAAGAACGCGGCGTGGCACAACCGAACCCAACCCAACTCAAACGCACGCGCCGCCTCAGGCCGTCCCGGCATTCCCCCCCCGCCACACACACACCTGCAGTATATGGGTCAGTGGGGCTTTCTGCGGGTCGTTGCCTGTGTTGGAGTGGTCTGTGGCGCTCCGGTGGTTTGGACATCT
This sequence comes from Sphaeroforma arctica JP610, assembly GCF_001186125.1. Lineage (NCBI taxonomy): Eukaryota > Ichthyosporea > Ichthyophonida > Sphaeroforma > Sphaeroforma arctica. Next base: position 42,724 of record NW_014040275.1, on the reverse strand, counting down.
TGTCACGGTGGTGGTACATTTCTCTTGGCTTGAGAACACGACAAAGCACCGGACAACGGCCCCTTCGGGGGGTGGGGTGTGCGAAAAGAGTGTGATAGGGGTGTACACACCCATGTTGATGAACAGGCGGTCCAGAAGCGATGAGTACGTGGTGGAGCCGGTCAGTTTTCTGAGGGGTCGGTGAGTGGTGGAATACAATACGTTAGAAAAGTAGAGTACGCATTGACTGCAGGCAGGCATACCTCGCCTACACCACATGATCGTGCACATCGTAAGCATTTAAACGTATACGATAGCACCCCAATACGGTCACAACAGAAACAACAACGCATAGGATCATATGCATGAAATGCATCTTATCGTATATGGTATGAAAACGGCAATGGAGGTGTACACGGAAGGATTTGATGGAACTGATCCCACACTACAATACCCTACTCTTTGAACTTTCCAGATACACCATGCAGATCCGTACATGTACCTGGAAACTTGACCCAATTTAACACAAATAGAGCCACAGCTAAAGAATCACACAGAATTGAGGGCCAAATACGTACTTTCAGTATGTAGTTTATCAAACAAAATAACTATATAAACTCCCATGTTCACACATCAGCACGAGTAGTGTCATCTCAGTGTCTCGATCCGGTACGGAAATACAACACAGGTGGCGTGTGTGCGTACATGTCTTTGCATAGATATCTTGACATATTGATCTCAACTTCATCTAACCCATTGAGTCGGGCACTATCATGAAGCTTGTTGTTACAGGGCTCTTGTACGCACTCGGCGTTGATCTCTACTACTGAAGTATCGCCCACAAACAGTTAATAGTTTGCACAATGTTCCCCATGAGTTAAGACTCTTCTCACATACCCTGTGGGATTGGTGCTATCAAAATGTCCCAATCTGACACGGAAATTGTATATGCCCGGCATTGGTGTGTGTGACGAGTCTAGTACTGGTGGCGTCTGCCTTGGGGGAGGCAGTGTGAGTTCAGGCTGTATGTTCAACTGGGGGTCAGACGTAGAGGGCTCTGCCGCGGGGGCGTGGTCTTGCAAAGGCAGATTGTACATGTCTGGGAAAGAATGAGCACGTCAGCTTAGTATAATATATATATATATAACAATATATAACAATATATATATGTATATATATATATATATATAACAATATAAATATAACAATATTTATATATATTACAATATAACAATAAATATATATAAATATATGCAATATATACATATAAATTTATATACATCTATACATATACATTAAAAATACAATAATACAATAATATAATAGTATAACAATATGCTAATATACTTGTGTATACTATAGTAATAATATACATGTATATATATATATATATATATATATGTATATATGTATATATATATATATAATATAATATATACAAATAAAATAGATCCGTA
>NW_014040275.1:26022-38994 GCF_001186125.1 Sphaeroforma arctica JP610 | reverse complement strand
ATATACATATATATACATAGATACATAGATAAATAGATACATAGTACAGTTGTCACAGGCAGCACACCATAACAGCTTACTTGGCATTTTCCGCGGCGATCGAATTGAAAATCTGTGAGAAACTAATCCCATCGTGCTCAAGCGGTACTGTCATCGTTCTGTTGTTATTTTTTCTGTGATGTCTCCTTCTAGTAATCCGCAATACACACGTACAGGCCTAATACATGTCACACGACGTACTATTGATAACTTACACTCAATGCACTGCGCAAACGAGGTAGAGTGTGTATCACGTATCTTATAGTTTTAATTGTATAAATACTTAATACATACCATTCATCTTCAACCAAAGTATGTACATCTGTATTTGTATAACCCCTTGTCTATCTGTTTTATTACATATTTAGTATTTAGTCGGCTATGAAAAGGTTGTCGAGAGTCGTGCCAGAGTCAAGACTGCAAGTTGCACTCGTTTTTTGGATTTATTTTTCCCGCGCGTAAGCTATCAACCAATAATAATGTGATTATGTCTTAAAAACTCATTGTACGGAGATTTAAAAAATAAATACCGATGTCTGACATGTGGTGTGGATATATTTATTTGAGATTTGTTTTTAGAAAAACAAAATTGAATATCAATGCACAATAAACTATTTATATTACAGCTTCTTCTATTTATAATTTGGCTATGCACAGGACTGTTTACATATCAATATTTCATTTCATATTTGATGAATGTGCAAGTCAAACACGGATGTTGTATTGATATATTGATACAAATATAGGACGCATAGGCTATGCTGATTTTTCTAAAATCGAAGCTGTTACCCAAATAGATCTGCGGCTGAAAGGAAACATACAGAAGAAAACGAGATGATGGAATTGTAAGGCCACCTTTAGCTATAGGCATATGTAATAAAAGATACTGGCATACCTTCAGCATACAGTTGAGTTCGACCTATGTAGTTTCTATATATTTAATGTCGTATTGCTCGATCTCAAATTGCGGATGTTGACGACATCTAAATTTGTGATACACAATATACTTAAAGTATGCTAGCATAAGGAATGAGGACAGGATCCAATGTGATAGTGATGATTCATCTCACTTTTAAACATTCATGGTCTGTTTCCAGAAGTTCAGCCTAAAAGTGAACCCCCTCCGGCCGCATAACTGAAAGATAAGTACGCCAAAATGGAACCGGTCCCACGAGAGCCCCTTGCAGTTTCTCAGCACTTCAGACTTAAAGACTACACTTCCCGAGAGCTTCCCGCGCCCTGAAATGTAGGCTTGTTACAGCGACTGAGTCATCCATCATTTGAATTTGTAAAAATTGGTTGTGCAATACATGCATCCAAAGTTCCCACATCAAAGGAATATGGAGGTGCAATGTGTGTAGCTCATTCGCAAAACTACTATTCTGATGGTATGCAGCAGTAACGATGGTGGTGATATTTTACCACGGATGTACCCAACGATTTTTCTGTGGAGGTGCAAAGTTTGTAACTCATTCGCAAAACTACTATACTGATGGTATGCAGCAGTAACGACGGTGGTGATATCTTACCACGGTTGTACCCAACGATTTTTCCAGACACACCAGAATAAAGTGTAATCCGGCAGTCCGTTTATTCCGAATGAAAACTTTCACGCACCTACCGGAACCGCACTCAATGTACGGGTTACGCATTTAATGGACTGGTTGTTTTGTAGTATATCTAATTTTGCTTCCGAATTCATAACAATGATCCGATCCATGCTTCAAATGCCTCGTTTGAGAAAGAAACGAATGTGGCACACGAGCTATGCTAGCTTCAGTTACAACCTTACATTCATAAGCCAAAGATAAAATAGATTCGCTGTCACGTACGGATCCCGATATTGATTCTCCATGTTACTATAAATACACGACTAACAATCAGTAAAAATCACGAGATTGGGGCCCAAGCTGCATCTTGATGGTTATCACACCATTTGAGTCCGCACCGTGGCTGTCTGTGGTAGTCAAGTGAGATTTATCTCGACGACCAACGGATAAAGGAGCACCTGATACAAAAAGCGCATGGCAGAAAAGACTATTACGATTACTTTGGAGAGCGTGATACCGGATGTTCAATATTTGAACCAGAAGTTGAACCGCTTTGGGGAGCATTGTGATATCGGGTGTTTAATATATAACCATATGAATATTTGTGACAACCAGCTTTGAATCATCTTTTCAATTGAATACAGCATCATTTTAGAGAGACTCAAATTAGTCACAGTAGTCTCTTTACACATGAGTATATAAACGTGATGTGGCAAACGGGTTTAAGTATACTTTCGTGAGGAAAAATAGAGGCAATAATTTGAATATCACATTGATGGATGAGTTTTCAGTATGTTTAAAAATACAAACTTGAGGGAGGCAATACTGACAAATGCCGCTTGCGCCATTTTCTTCCCTGTTCTCACTTTGAAATATGCATTTGTCCGATTTATGGCTTGACGGTCGTTGGCGTTTACATTTTTGTTGGGTAATATAAATTATATGTGCATTTCAAATACCGGCGTGTATGACTGTATGTATTCTTCGAGAAAACGAGAAAAATGAAGACTGAAGATGTAAATATCCACTTATTCCACTACGACTGGCACTATCCAGACTCCAGAGGCCCTTTCTGCTGCTGGCTGTGCAGCAGAGAGTAGAGACCGCCCACTGCACATTGCACAGGTAGAACAGCTACAGACTACAGAAAGCAGCCTTTTCAACGAGCAAGCTATGTAATTATATTTATGCACACGCGCAGAGCACTGTAGAGTGCAGCGTGCAGCGTGCAGACTCTGCAGTCACTGCAGTGTGCAGTCCACTCCAAGACCCGAGTCCAAATTGTTTTTTTCATAAAAAAAAAAGCTGACTTGTGAAGTTGTGAGTCAGGTTTTATTGGGTTTGACGGCTGACCGTCGGGCTCGTCATCATTGGGTTTTGGTTCTGAGGGGTTTTAAAGAAAAAAAGAAAAAAAAGGCATCCAGTGTGTATTTACATAAATAAATACATAAATATTTACTGTACCCCTCTGAATTAAATATACATTGTTGTTTTTTTTAGAACAAAAAGCAATATACACAATATATATGGTGAGCACTGAGAGACAAGTGGAGGCCCAAGAGGCAAGAGCTCACTATGCATTTATGGGGATTTTTTTTTAAATTTACTACTATTTTGTTTTCCTCTTTTTGTTTATATTTTACAATTTGCAATGAAAAACAAATGGCCTGTATTTTGATTCTACCTTCTAAATTTAGTAAAATATTTGACAAATTTAACAACAGTTGTAGTTGATTACTTTTTGGAGGGTGGTAGGAGATACTCTGGGAGTTTGAGGGCTAGAGCCGGACACAGATATATATTTCTGGTTTTAAATATTATGCATAAAATATATAAAATACTTTCATATTGGATATGTTGATTGGAATACTACTATTTTGTTTTGCACTACTTATTACCCTGAGTTGAAGGGTAATCTAGATTTACGCTTTAGATCCTAAACAATAAAATACAACAAATACCGTGGGGATTTTGTGAAAAACATTTATTGTTTTTTAAAAACAAACAAAAAAACAAAAAAAACTCCACGGCGAACCGCGAACGTCTGCGTCCTGTTAATTGCACAGTGCGAATTGCGACATGTGACTTGACAGTCACACACTAAAATAAATAAAAATACCCGATTTCCACGTGACCACGACTCCTTTCCTTAGTCCCAGTTTTTCAAAATTGCCACCCACAGAGCAGTTTAGACTGTCAGCACATCACAAATGCCCTCTCTACTGGTAGGCCTCTACCTCCTACTAAAAGTTAGTACCATAATATGCCTGATCGGACCGCCTAAATGTCCGAAAGACATACAGTAAGCTTTATACGCTCTTCAATAGAGGGTGAGCGTCTCTGACTCTCTACCCTCGGTCTTCGGTATCGAGTATCGATTCTCGAGTCCTCGACTGAAGGCTCTCTTGTGTTGGCGTCTCGAGTCTCGAGTCTTGACTTTAATGTCATATAGATCAAATTTGAAAATATATTATTCGCGTTTTATTAATTTGGTGTTTGATTCGCAAGGCGCAACAAAACATATACTATGCTGACCCTCTCTGGAGGATGGGGCTCTCTGAAACCGAACCGGAGTAGAGGGATGACCTCCCCCCCCCCCCCCTTATGCCTGGCACAATGACTCAAGCCTTGATACTGTAGTTTATGTCTATCGCGACACGGCGCATAAATAAAATAACAAAACATATACTATGCATTGATGCATGTCCCTCTCTGGAGGATGGGGCTCGTTGAAACCGAACCGGAGTAGAGGGATGACTTTTTCTTTTCTTTTCCCCCTGCTGAGGGGTTTGATTTATGCCTGGCACAATGACTCAAGCCTTGAGACTGTAGTCTATGTCTATCGCGACACCGCGCATAAATAAAATATATTGTGATTCACATCATATATGAAATTCAACAGTTTCAGTATACAACAGGTGAAGTTTTACAATCGACTTTTATTTAGACTATACTATTTTTAATATGTACCTCCAGACCCGTAAAATGGTGGCCCAAGATTTAGTTTTCTCGCTAAGAATCTTATATAGCTCGTTTTAAGATCGTCACGCTACGTATACATTACTGAACGTTCACCACTCGACCAGACCGACCTTTTATCCTAAAAGTGAGTTCACTGCTGCAGCGTAGTTGTAAAACAGATGTGCAATTATCGAGCCACTCTCCTCTGAGTTTCGACCGGTTTCACGGCAGTTAAGGCAAACTACGTCACCCATATGTTTGAATCCCCACGCACTGAAAGGTACACTAGTCACTACATCTTCATCGTTCATAACCCGTATTTGAGGGAACCGCATATGGAAACTGTCAGACGTGGCCACATCAAAAGCGCGCGGTGATGCAAACGTATATAACTCGACATTATAAGTACTAAATTGGTAATAAGCGGCCGCGAGGATGTTGGCGATACCTGCTCCACGACTATACCCAACGAAGTTGATTTTTGACACTCCAGAACAAGATTGATCAACCACTCCATTCATTCCCAATGAGAAGTATTCGTTGTAACCATTCACAAAACCATCAAATCCACGACCAACGTATTGTCCATTGTAGTAGATAGCGTCGGTTCCGAGGTTCAAGTTATCAATCCAGTCCTGGACATCACCTGATCCGGCGATTGAAACCCAGCATTCGTTGTTAATCACATTTACACTCAATGCCTCGTTAGAAAATGTAATTGGATGAGCCGCTCCTGCAATACTGGCCGCAGTGACAACTTTACTTTCGTATATTGTCGATATGGATTCAGTCACATAAGGAGTTTTACTCCAATCCTCATTGTCAAATGCCCAAGACCACCAACTAGTGCCACGAGCCTGAGGCCCTAGTTGCATCTTGATAGTAATCACTCCATCATTTTCAGCATCGTTGTTCGCCGCAACGGTTTGATTAGTTTCTCCTCGACGTTCAACATTCACGGAGGCTCCTGCTACAAACAGTGCCTGACACAAAAGGCCTGTAACGACTTTTGAATACATGATGATGCGGATTTATAGATGAACAACTAGATAGCAGTGTAAGCAAATCTCTCGCCAAGTCCAGATTATTTATACAGAGTTTCGCTTGTGCCGGAGTCGAAACTAAAAATATCTGCGATTTACAAGATAATATGTTGGAGGTACTACGTAGCATGGCTTTAGTACATTGTAGAGGTGAGTGGTGACAACTGACACCGCAGAATAGCGCCCCCAGTTAATTTGTACATGTGCCACGTAAGAGCCTAAGAGGTTGCAGACTGGGCCCTTATAAGGTAATGAGTAAATGCCTGGTTGTGGGCCTGTGGTTTCACAACTCTCTGCACAATGTCGAACGTCGATTGTTGAAGACAGATTCGAATTTTGAACTCTCTCTTGTTGTGTGTGGAAAAGCCTCTGACACAAGGGCCAAGGCAGTGCGATCATGAATTCATGATATCGCTGATATCAACTACATAGTGCCTCTAGAGGTACTCACGTTTTGTTTAAAAAAACCCCCCCAAATTGTTGTTTGCAGTTTTGAAAATACACTTTGCACTTTGCAGTTTGTTGAACTCTCTCTTCTTGTGTGTGCACTGTACAGTTTGCAGTTTGGCGTTTGCAGTTTGCAGTTTGCAGTTTGCACACCTTTCACCTTTTTGGTTTGTTTAAAAACCAAAAAACAATATAAAAATAAAACGTAAATAGTTGGTACAGAACTCCAGACTTGATAAATTTTCTTTTAAAAACATATATATATATAAATTATCGGAATGGAGTGCCCATTTTTTAAATTTTTATACTGTCACTATTGATTATTCGGTATCTGTTTGATAGAGTGGACAACTGGAGTATTGGAAAATGAAATAGTAAATACACACAACAAGAGAGAGAGAGACGGAGTAGAAACACAATCGGCAATCGGCAATCGGCTGAGTTGGTATCCGACAACGACGACACCACCACTCGCCAGAATGTGGCACGAAACGTCGTACATGTCGGTTGGTTATATGTCGGCCTGACATGTCGCCGACATCGGCCCCCCATAAGAGTGTGGGCAAGTCGTTTAGGCAAATGTCGGCGTCGTTTACCAACCAAGGCAACCGGCAGTACATAAACTGGCTTCGTGAATACGTAATTCTGATGAATCGTGAACGCAGAAGAAGCAATTCGCAACTCCAATCAAGAAGTCAGAACAAGAGACGGGAGACGGCCAGACACACGTCGCACAGTCGCACTGGCAGTCTGACACACTGGCAGACACTGACTGCACAGTGCACACTGTGCAACGCTAAGAGTTGTTCAACACACGTAGTGTACTTCTCAAAGGTAGATTGCTCTCGCTACTCTCTAGAGTAGAGAGAGGCTTTTGCTTTGACTTTTGACTTTTGAGCCCTCTACTAATTACAACTCTAAGTATCTCATTCGTTACCACACGGTCACGCCGCTGCACCTGAGAGTATTCCAGAGTCCAGAAACTCCAGAGCATACGTATTCAATTTTAAAACACTATAACGGTTATACTGTGATCAGAAGGGCCTACCTATTTTCTTTTATAGGACTGGTTCCTATCGTGAAAATAATGCACACTTTATTGTTTAGACCCGCAAGTTGCACCTATGAGCATACAAAGGACCGCATAAGCAATACAAGTTTAGCGTAAATGTATATTTATTCGGAATACGTTGTACGGTTTGAGGTTAGCTCCAGAGTCCAGACTATTTACCAGAGTTTCCATAAAATAATAAATGACCTATAAAATAGTCGTGACTCGTGAGTCGTGACAACTGTGAGTCTGCGACTCTGAGTCTCTGAGACTCTGAGGACTGAGAGACCTTACTCCTGAGTCCTGAGTCCTCAGTCCTGGTATCTCCCGAGACAGAGTCTCAGAGGGAGACAAGAGGGACCGAGACCTGTGACTGTGAGTGATGAAAGGCTGACGACTGATGTGTCTCGAGTGTCTGCAACTCAAATACTCCATTGTCGCTACAGTCTATACTCCTACACTCATACAACAAAATAATAGTTTAAAATATGTGATTATCATTTGCACTTATTGTTTCGCACATGTGGATATACTCTGACATGTGCCAAGCCACTTTGTGGTACGCAGGAATCCAGGATGCTTTAAATTTTATGTTTGTGTCTGACTCATTTCAAAAGAGTCACAAACTGCCGGACTGTGAGGCCTGGCGGCTGGCGCCTGTCGCCTGGAGACTTGAGACCGGACTCTCTGGAGCGCTGGACGTCCTGTCGTCCTCTCTCAGTCTCTGGGGTAGGGTGACTAGTAGTGTGGTCTATCTCACTATCTGCTATCACTGTGAGACTTGGGTTTGTGACTGGAGGGCGGAGGCCGGAGCGTCCTGGATTCCAGGAGACCTGGGCAGCTGGGCTCATATATAGATTTTATAGTCGTTGCTACTTGCAACTGGTGGTTTAAAAAAAAATACAGGTCAGGCCATCAGCACGATATACGTCATATATTATTCGACCCGGTAATAGTCGGCGAGTTCGCGCCCGCGCCAATCGCCAGGTCGGAATTCGCTATTTCGGAAACTATTTTGTGGAGGACTGGAGCCTGGACTCCTGGAGGTCACTTGTCGCTTATACCAGAAAGTCAGCTTGTCGTTCAGATTTCAGAGTTCAGACAGGCTCAGAGTCTCCGCCCTTCGGCCTCGTACTTTTATTTAGAATATTGTAAAATTATAAATTACAACTTCGGGCGTTGTGCGTCGGCGTCTCTCAAGTAGACTCTAGCTGTTTACCGACGTCCGACTCTCTCCAGAGAGGTATTTCTAATGACTCTGGCTGGACGTCGACATATTATATGCAATGATGCATAATATCGAAATATGTACTATGACTACTGACTAGTGAGCAGTAAGCACTGAGAGAACTGTGAGCAGTGCAACTGTCTCCACACTGTCCACAGGTTGTAGCCTCTTGTGTAGGCTGTAGGGCGTAGGGCGTATGTAGGGTCGTAGACTCATATAATATTTTTTTTAAATATGTAATGCATATCTGGCCCGTCTTGTTTTTCTAAAAAAAATCTACACCATGACGATCCCGTTGCTTAGCTACCCGTCTTCAGTCTACAATATCTGTTGATACACATAAATTGCAAAGAAAAGCAGATGATTGGTCTTCTAAACAGCTACTTCGTCCACGGCGCTCTGGAGGTCAGGGCTCTCTCTGAAACCATCGATCCGGAGGAGAGGGATGACTTTCCGTTTTCTTCTCCCCTCCAGAGACATGCTCAGTCCAATTCAAGTGCAATTCAAGTGCATGTGTGAATGGTGTGAATGCCTTTCATATGATGGGCAGAGTACTTCGGCCCATTCTGCCCAATTCGATACAACAAAGGCGGATGTGGTTAAAGAGGCCGGTATATACATCCACTGTAACCCCCCTTTTGCTCGTTAAATATTGTCCTCTTTATTCATCTACTTCTAAGTCAAACGAAGTCTATAAAAACATACGCTGCTGTCATTTGTGTACGTTATCCTTACTACCAACAATTCCCACCATGTGGTTACTTGTAGCGGACCATGATATTTTTCTGCCGTGACGTTTAATCTGAGTGTGTTGTGTCCCCGGACTTGTCGGCAATGAATTACTGCTGCCGTTTAATGACTTGAAACTCGAGGATAGTTCGGATGACGGTTCGGAACTGGCAGGAAATCCATCCAGCACTCTCTCACGCACGAATCTGTAGCATATACGACCATGTGTGCAAGTTTTGATCAAGCATTTTTTTTTCGCAGTAAGCACCCTTTTCGCAAGCCCGTATCCATCTATCAATGATATACACTTGCTTCTGACACAAATAATAAAAACTTATTAATTAAAGACTTTTGATATGTGTATGCCCCGTGGGGTTGGTCTTTGCTGTAACTCATGCTTAGAATGCGAACGAGCCATCTTTTGACCAATAATAAGATTTTGTTCACCGTACAGGACATTGGTCCGCCACAATTATTCAGTATCCGATAAACAATCCCTTCAAGATATTCAACTGCAAACATGCGACAAGAGCCCTCTTTGCGATTAATGGCAGTGGGGAGTGTGTGTACCCAATTTTTCTACCTACCTTATGGTAATGGGATGGTATAATCAGATAAAGAAGATGTTTTATGGTAAGCCGTGGTCATTGTCTGTATATGCTCATTCCTGTACACTCGGCTATATAGTAGTTTGAGTCATGCAACTTACTTTAAAAATCGGCTGCAGTATTCCGGTGGCGGCACGACCGAAACTTGTTTGTTGTGGTGAAGAACGGCTTTTACTAGGTGCTCTGGTATACATATTGTATTCGAAATAGAACGTGAGTCGATATATGTCTTTATATGGATATGACTGAGAATATGCCATAACACAACTTTAGAAGAAGCTCACGACAGAAAAACCGTTAATAAGAACAACTGAATTACCTGTCAACACGGCGCAAGCCAATCGCCAGCGTTGGATTAAATAGTTTTAGATATCAAATAGTTTTAGATTTAATAAGTTTTTCCGCAGAGTGTGTACCGAGAAAATGTAGTGCGCTGCGATACACCAGGAACCACACACATCTACAAACACAGGACCAGTGAACCGGTAGAATACTCATCGGGAGTATTAATTCAATCCCCTATGACTGTATGCAGACTCGAAACGGAATATACATGCAGAGATATTACAGCATTGAAATGTACACTATGAACACTGCATACGCTATATATACGGTATACGCCTACGGATTTGCAAGAAATCTAGTCATATGAAAAACACAAATGGCGTTACTGGAACGTCCAGCGTAGTGAGAACAGTAAGCGGCTATCGAATACAACTAGTCACGCGATTCAAAATAACAGAAAGCAAAACAGAGTAGAGGATTGTTTTGTATCTCGTATGCCCAACAAGATCACCCAACGACGATGAGGTACCGAACTGCGCTTGGCAATAATCGCACACACCAACACCCTCAACACCCTCAACACGATGCAGATGTTGAATTGGATCGATATGGAGTAGACCATCAGTGGAACACAACTCTTAGTCTGTACTAATTACGTATGGGTGAGGAATATTCGAACACAACTACACACTTGCTATGAATAAGTAGTAGTGCTAAAGACCACTATGACATGGGACAGGGTGTACGACATACCTGCTTGCTTAATGCCCTCGAATGTTATCAACGTGTCGATGATGCCGATGAATACCACGCTTTCTCCCCAAGTCACATGGCAATAATCGTTCACCTGGGCAATGAGCAAACACGCATGTGCATATATTTTAAATTTATACTCAGTATGAGAGGTAGATCCACGTGTATGTACTATGCCCACCCTCGACCCCAATCGGGGCTCAGTATCGAGTCGACTGAGGCCTTCCCTGTGACAAGAAGCAATCTCGCGAAGCTTATATTTCTACTGTTGTGAACAATACCGCACATCACACCCCGGCCATACAACGAGGCGACAGCCAATCAAATGCGATGTCCAGGAAATCAGATTGCAACGGATATGTATTGTTTGCGGAAGTGTCACCCGTCTGTGAATCTATTTATAGACACGAATACTCTCCCGTGTGCTAGTACAAACATATACGCAAAGTTCTCTAAGGAGAGAGGTGTCCCTGACGCACCTAAAGTATGCGAGTTCATGCAAGAGAATACACCAGCGCCTAGGGGTTTTTTTGGGGGGTTTTAGGGTTTTGTGATCAGTATACAGGTATATCGCACAACTTCGGTGGTTTCTGAACGACCGAAACCACTGCGAGTTTGTATCTTGGACTGGAACTTGCGCACCAGAATATGTCTAAGTATGTATAACCTACATGCTTGCACGTGCTACTTATATCACCAGAATATGTCCGAGTATGTATAACCTACATGCGTGCACGTGCTACTTAAATCATCAGAATATGTAAGTATGTATAACCTACATGCTTGCACGGGCTACATATATCTTACACGCTTGCATACACCACTTACTTCCATGGTAGCCAATGGACCAAAGCCACTTCCGGGCTGTATTTTGGGCTCAAACCGGCGCACCAGATGGCGGGCGTGGTGTTCATCCAGTTGTGTGTGATGCTCAAACGCCAACGACTCGAATGTGTGGTAGTCTAACGACGCAAACAGCGGAGGAGCGCCCCCTTCTCCTGATCTGTGTAAGGGAGTACAGGCGCGGGCTTATGTATTAGCCGAAGTTGTGTATGCAAGCATGTATAGTCAGTTATGTATGCTTGCATCCTACCGATAGTTTAATATATACGTACTACTACGTGGGCTAGGCCAAGTTTAGTTACGGGGGTTGCTAACATGTATGCTTCTCACGAATAAAGGATTTTGCGTATACAAACTGCTTGTATTTGCAATGAAAAGGAAGAATGTGACAGACCCAGCTGAATGATGGTATTCTATAAATAGAAGTAGCAAACTGCACGGGCGCAAACCTACACGCCTGAACGTATCTAGTATGTAAACCAGTATTGTCAGGTCGGAGGAGAAGGACACACGCATCTTACAAAGTAGCCCTATGCAGAATCAACACATGAAGTTATATAAAAAAACAAACCACAATCTTCAGAAAAAACCGCACGGATACCCCAAAGAGGGCGCTAATGATGGTATTCTATAAATAGAAGTAGCGAACTGCTAAATAGAAGTAGCGAACTGCACAGGCGCATACCTACGCGACGTGCAGTCTCCAAATACCTCAATATGCCTATAAGAGTAAAACAAACCTACAAAAATAGCACACAGATTACATCACAACACAAGCTACTTTAAAACAAAGCACAATCTTCAGTATAAATCGCATGGAAACCCAAAGGAGAGTGCGTAGCCTCCAGATACCTTAATATGCATATAAGCATATAACAAACCTGCAAACATAGCACACAGGTTGCCAATACTACATGAGCTACTTTTCTTTCGCTATCCGCATATCTCCGACATGTGCTGTATAGATACCTCCCGGCTCAGCTGCATTTAGAACTTGCACACATGCACGTATATCCATTACAGCAACGCACAGAGTTGTTAGGGATAGGGTTTAGACCTTAAGGTATAGGACATCTACACGGAAACGTGTTCATATATTCCAACAACAAAGGCAGTGCCACAGAGTAGGGGTCATCTGAATACGTTTCACTTACTTTGTCAATTGCTCGTACTTATCCTTTAAAACTTCCTGATTTTCCTGTGGATACAACAATGGGGCACAGATTAGAACTCAGAATGTATGTTGTGCATATGTACATTTATACATATACACACACACACCCACACCCACACCCACACACCCCACAAACACACATATATTTATGTATATATATGTATATATATATATATATATATATATATATATATATATATATATATATATATATATATATATATATATATATAATATATAATATATAATAATAACTAATAT
>NW_014040275.1:18484-26002 GCF_001186125.1 Sphaeroforma arctica JP610 | reverse complement strand
ACCACACCACCAACACACATATATTATTATATATATATATATATATATATATATATATATATATATATATATATATATATATATATATATACATATACATATACATATACATATATACATACATATCTTTGCTAAAAAGCCAGCAATATGTACAAACATAAAAACAATGCCAGCACTTGGTAGTGGAACGCAGGCGTTCTCCCATACAATCCCCTTCCTTCTATCCCACGCATTAACCCTCATACTCCAGCAACAGTAGTCTGCATTAGACGACCAGCCCAGCAACATGTACAAGGGTACAACAGCCATCTCTCCTACCTGAGCAAATTGTTCTCTTGTCAAGGCAAGGCTCTGCGTGCTGTCATGAATACCAATGAGCATACTATAGTCCAGCACTCCGTTGTCGCGTAAGAAATGAGCGTCCCTTTCACACTGTTCCCACAGTGAGTTTGTGATCTGCTTCCCCAGCCGTAATCGCCTACCACTGGCGAGCCAATCCAAATCCTGATTGTTGTGTGAATATCAGTTGTGTTGTCACATATCAGCTTTGTGAAAGCCAATCCAGAACCTGATTATTATGTGCTGATCAGTCGGGCTATAACCACCCCATCCGAGTTCACAATGTCAGGTATACAAATGCCGGTAGCAGGCCGATTCTCTCGGTCTAACGAAGTAGTTATAAGACTAATAACGTGCGCAGTACACAATGTATATGGGCTGGAGATGTAGAAATGAGGACGTATGAAAACTTAAAATAGAACACCACACACCACACCTTGTATATGATATCACTTTCAGCGCAATAACAGTGGTCAGTACACAATGTATATGGGCTGGAGATGTAGAAATGAGGACCTATGAAAACCTAAAAATAGAACAGCACACACCACACCTTGTATATGATGCCACTGTCTGTGAAGTGCCCCAAATTTTCATTCAGAGAAGTCCTGCCGTACATGGAGCCTAAAAAGGGCAAATAAACAAGAATAAGGAAAGTAATCCTATACGTTGATATGATGTACACGGTTGTTTTCCATGGGGTCTAAAAAAGGGCAAAATAAACAAAGAATAAGGAAAGTTATCGCATACGTCGATATGAGGTACATTCGTTGTTATCCATGGGGTCTAAAAAAGGGCAAATAAACAAAGAATAAGGAAAGTAATCCTATAAGTTGATATGAGGTACATAATTGTTGTCCATGGGATCTAAAAAAGGACAAATAAACAAAGAATAACGAGAGTAGTTCTATACGTTGATATGAGATACACAATTGCCATCCATGGGCCTGAAACCAGACAAACGAACTTAAGTTTGAGAAATAAAACCCCCTTCATGAAGATAGGGGATGTACAAATTCAGATCAAACCCCGAGAGCGTACACTCATTACTACCACACGGAAGACTAAAGATTAAGGTAATACACTCATTACTACCACACGGAAGACTAAAGATAAAGCAATACACTTTTTACTACCACATGGAAGACTAAAGATATGACAAGGAAGCTGCGTATAGAGCCCCTATGGAAAAGTGTTTTATGAAGTGGTCGACTTCGCCCTTTATAGCGTGCCAGATACAGATGTTAACCTTCTATACCTTCAGCCCAATACCAACACTATATATTGCGACAAGATGAAATGGGTGTAACTATATATATATATATATATATATTCATACACACATACATACATACATATCACCCCCGACTGCACGACTAACAGATGTGGCTCCTAATAACAACTCGAGGTATGTGCAAACATGATTGAGTGCGCATACGCTACGCACCTGTACTCGGCTATGTCGATCGAATAGTACGTACTTACTCAAAACAACGTAGAAGGAGACTAAGTTTACGTACAATACGTAAACGGATAGAATCCGCAGTGAGCCAATACACCTCCGTGGGCCATACCTTTAATATCAAACCGTACGTCCATGGGTAAGCTTGTGTGGAATACGTTGCCCATGACCACAAAGTGTGTCTTGACTTTCCTGAAGCGTATGCGATACAACCCGAAGTATCGGGTCAGCAGCGTGGTGGGGTTCTCCTATACGCCACAGAACAACGTCACATGTAGAATGAGTACAGACAGCACAGGCAGTGCAAACGACGGTATTATATGCCTCACGCCGGACCCGTAAGTGGGGTACGAGGGCTTTATGTGTATCGGACCTGAAACCGGACTCATCTTGTCCTTGCCGAATCGAAACGTATATAGGTTAGGTGCGAGCTATGCGTATGTGGCGACAGGAAGAAATGCGTATGTGGCGACAGGAAGAAGTGCGTGTGGCATCAGTTCAAGCAGACAGCAATAATACCAAACACTCTTTGTATACTGTAGTAATAAAACGTACACTACAGTACACGTATACTGTAGTAAACGTATATTACAGTTCACGTATACTGTAGTAAACGTATACTGTGGTAAACATATACTGTGGAAAACGTATACTGTAGTAAACGTATACTGCCGTAAACGTATACTGTAGTAAACATATACAGTAGTAAGCGTATACGCGCAGAATAGTACGTGGGATACGCACTGTGTTAGTTCAGCGGGATGGTCTGTAGTACACGCTACACATCTTAACATTATCGTACTGCTTGCGGTGAATGCGATATAGTAGTACAGTAATGGTGTGCTACGCTCACAATAAACGTACACAACAGCGACATAGACATTAGCCAGCAATCTAACGCGTTTGTGCTACCTACAACCTATATACATCTGCATGCGCAGTTTACATACAATAGGCGTATGTACATATTACATATACCGTACGATATTCTAGCGACACAGGAAGACCAGACCAGACATATTAAAGATAGAGATACGCAGCCGTTGGAATGAAAGTAACGTGATGTATTTGGTGTGTGTGTTCAAGCTAGACAATCAAGAGTTTCCCTTGAACACACAATACGTGGTGCGTGTGTGTGTTGCTCTTGAACTTGCGGTCTGTTTTTATTGGTATTCGCACACAATACGTAACACAGATTTAAACGGAATGATAACTCTCGGGCGCAGAGTGTCACAGTGAAATGCAATGCGTAATAGCCATGACAATCACTTACACTCATACGCACTACGCTAGTAAAAGTCCTCACCTTCACATATTTGGTGCAATCACATAGCATCTATAGGCATTACAGCTAGGACAATTACTTACACTCATACGCACAACGCTAGTAACAGTACTCACCTTCACATATTTGGTGTACTCACTTATCATCTGTAGGCCTTACAGCTAGGACAATCACTTACACTCATACGCACTACGCTAGGAACAGTACTCACCTTCACATATTTGGTGTACTCGCTCAGCATCTATAGACATTACAGCTAGGATAATCACTTACACTCATACGTACTACGCTAGTAACAGTACTCACCTTCACATATTTGGTGTACTCGCTCAGCATCGATAAGAGAGCGTTGGATTCGGATGTTGAGATTGTTTTGAACATGTACTTTCCGTCATGACTGTAGTAAAAGAACGAACCGCTCTTGCCTTCTGATACCAGACCCGACATACTGTAAGGGATCATCATCAGAGGGGGTGGGGGTAGGGAGTTAGCTTAGTATACTGTAAGGGATCATCATCAGAGAGGGGGGGGGTAGGGGGGTAGGCTTAGTATACTGTACGTGGATCATCATCAGAGAGGGGCGGGGGTAGGGGGGTAGCTTAGTATACTGTGCGTGGATCATCATCAGAGAGGGGGGAGGGTAGGGGGGTAGCTTAGTATACTGTGCGTGGATCATCATCAGAGAGGGGGGGGTAGGGGGGTAGCTTAGTATACTGTGCGTGGATCATTAAGATCGTATGCACGGGTGAGGTATTTTATTGTATTTTATACATAGGTAGAAGTATTGTGTTGTATAGTTTAGTTAAAGTCAACCACATGCCTGGTGAGATAAGCAAAAGCAGTGTGATGTATTGTATTTTATTGTATTGTATTGTATTGTATTGTAGTGTAGTGTATAGTTGAGTATTAGTTAAGTATTAATTAATTGCATGCCTGGCGAGATAAGCAAGAGCAGTGTGATGTATTGTAGTGTGAAGTTAAGTATTAATCAAGTATTAGTAAGTATTAATTAAATACATACCTGGTGAGATCGCCCATCAGCAGACAGCCCATCACCTGCTTAACACCGACACTCTCCAG
This sequence comes from Sphaeroforma arctica JP610, assembly GCF_001186125.1. NCBI lineage: Eukaryota > Ichthyosporea > Ichthyophonida > Sphaeroforma > Sphaeroforma arctica. Next base: position 21,836 of record NW_014040275.1, on the reverse strand, counting down.
AAAGGACTCATTGGACACGCCATACGTCTCCCGGATTTGTTTGAATATCTGTGGCAAAACCAACTAATACTTGAGCGGGTTTGTTTGAATGTCTGTGGCAAAACCAATTAATACTTGAGCGGATTCGTATGAAGATCTATGGCAAAACGAACCAATATACTGGAGAGAGTATTTTGGAATGAATATCGGTGGCTAAACCAAACCATTACTTGAGAGCGTAATTCGAGAATTGGCAAGTGCTCACGACAGGGCTATATAACCTTTAAAGAAGTTTCTGATAAATGGTCTGAATATAACTTTTAAAGAAGTTTCTGAGAAATGGTCTGAATATAATTTTTAAAGAGTTTAGGGATTTTAGAGAGTACAGGGAGTTGGGGAATCTAGTCTACATATGGAGGATAGCCCCACGGTGAAGATTGTCGTTGACAAAAATGAGAGAAAAAAAAGAGAGAGAGAGACAGAGCGAGAGAGAGAGAGATAGATAGATAGATAGAGAGAGAGAGAGATAGATAGATAGATAGAGAGAGAGAGAGAGAGTGTGTGTGTGTGTGAGTGAGTGTGTGTGGTGGAGGGTATCAGATGGAAAAGATTTCCAGTCAATGAGATATATAACTCAGAACTGAAAAAGAGGAGCGCGTGTAACTGATTCCGTGCTTGGATTGACATCACAACCCTTGCCGGAATAGCAATATTTACCAAAAATCCAATCGGGACATCAATAGGGACATCAATTGCTAATTTGGGACATCAATTGGAACATCAGTTACTCAATTGGAAATTCATTTGGGGCATCAATGGTTCATTTGGGACATCAATTGTAAATTTGGGACATCAATTGGAACATGAATTAATCAATTGGGAATTCTTTCGGGGCATCAATTGGAACATCAATAAATCAATTGGGAAGTCATTTTGGGCATCAATCGTTCATTTGGGACATCGATTGTAAATTTGGGACATCAATTGTAAATTTGGGACATCAATTGGAACATCAATTAATCAATTGGGAATTCATTTCGGGCATCAATTGGGTGTCAGATACTTGAATACTGTAATTCTGACAAAATGGATTTCCGAAAACGGCCAAAAAAATGTGGTCGCCAACCTAGGCACTTCGAAATTGCATACATACCTCTGGGTAGTGGCACGTCACACTGACTTTGGCGGATGAGGAGGAGTTCTCGTGCGACGGTAGATCATAACTGAGTATAATGTAAAGTAAATATAACACATATAATAAAGAATAGCTGAGTTTGATTCAATATATATACATTACATACAAGGATGCGGAGAAAATATCGGAACAGATCCGTATCCGTATAACCCCAGCTGCGTTTGCCGCACACAGGTCACGTATACGTTCTGTGGGTGGCTATCAAGCAGACAACTATGTGCACACACTCTATGAGTGGACACCCACAAACACAACACAGACAAGCCTGTGGGTGAACTCTCTTGAACAGAAACGGGGAAGTGGAACAACTGCCACACCTTTAAAATCCAGGGTATAGGTTTATCATCCACTTTAAAGCTAAAGGTATAGGTTTATCATCCACTTTAAAATCAAAGGTATAGTTTTATCATCCACTTTAAAACTAAAGGTGTAGTTTTATCACCCATTTTAAAATCAGAGATATAGTTTTATCATCTATTCAAAATCAAAGGTACAGTTTCATCATCCACTTTAAAATCAAAGGTGTAGCTTTATCGTCCACTTTAAAATCAAGAGTATAAATTTACCACCCACTTTAAAATCGAAGGTATCGTTTTATCATCCACTTTAAAACCAGTTGTATAGTTTTATCAGCCACTTTAAAATCGAAGTTATCTCTTATCAGCCTCTCTAAATTCAAAGGTATAATTTTATCGTCCATTGAAAACAAGTGTATAGTTTTATAATCCCCATTCAAATCAAAGGTATAGAGTTATAGGTTTATCTGATAAAGGCACACACAGCACAGGGTACAGGTGTAACGATCGCCCTCAGCCAAATTAGTGCATTCAGAGTCAGTCGCAGGACGCCTCTCACACTCTCACAATGTCTACAATCAAGATACTCGCGTTGGGGAGACTGTGCTAAACACCAACAGCATAATCCCCACTCCTTATCATCTACTGCCATAGTATATAGGCGGATCAGTATATATCATCCCCTGCTTCAAATACTGCACATCGCTTGTACTAATATGTTTCCTTGGTTGTCAGTCCTTGCACACACTGGGCTCGATCGAAGGGGTGTACACAAGTCCTCTAAAGTGCTACTCCTTCCATTTGCGTCACTTGTAGCTATCCCATACAAAACGTTTTATTCACCAAATAACGTAGGCAGGTCTTCGTATGTGCCTCCCGTTGGGTTGGGTGTGCTTGCATGGCTAGAGGGCATATAATCTACCTGTTGAACGAACTATTGGGTCTGATAAATAGGGCTTAAAGCACTATTCCTCACATATGCGATACTTGCTACTATCCACACACAATACCTTTCCTTCGCCAAATACCCGTACGCACGTCTTCTATAGCACTATTGTTAACATACACGCCACTTGTTGCTATCTACACACAAAATACCTTTTCTTCGCCAAATATGCCACTTGTTACTATCCATATACACACAATACCTTTCCTTCGCCAAGTAACTGTCTAAACCCTCTGCGTGCGGTACAGTGGAGGACAAACACTCATTGGAAGACCCGCCGTCATCAGTGGCTTGCGGTCGAGTGCGCGAGTTGTCGATACTCAACTGATGAGAAAATAAATTATATATGAAGAGAGTCAGGAATATATGATGATGAAATAGGTAACATATGACGAGAAATAGGAATGTATAGAAAATAAATAATATATGATGAGCACAAGAGGAATATATGATGAGAAAATAGCTAATATAATAATAAACGAATGAAATATGTTAAATATGGTATCCAACTGGTGGGAAAAAACATGACATATTAACAAAATATTAGACTATGGTATTAGAATAGGGTTGTCGTGGTATGATTGAAAAAGAAAAAGAAATAGCGAAGTGGTGTATAGCTGTATTATCTATTTAAATACTAACTATGGACAGCAATAGTAACATCTGTCGTCAAAGTCACTCTAATGAATCATTGGCTGATAGCCAAGTAGGTACAATCAAATACGGATAAAGATTAAACTTACCTGTACACCAAGCATGACGCTGAACATAAAGTCCCAATTCTCCGATCCAAAAAATACTTTTCGCCCTGATTTTGATTTTATATCGACCTTCTTCTGCGAATTGGTCTCATCAGAGTACCCACTTTTGAGAGAGTCAGGGCACGTGTCCAAATTAAAATTCAAGTTAAGTTTGCTATATATATATATATACACT
>NW_014040275.1:15697-16707 GCF_001186125.1 Sphaeroforma arctica JP610 | reverse complement strand
TATATATATATATATATATATATATATATATATATATATATATATATATATATATATATATATATATATATATATATATATATATATATATATATATATATATATATATATATATATATATATATATATATATATATATATATATATATATATATATATATATATACATTAAATCAAAACACTCGGTTGATATAGAACCGGTGGAGATAGGAGAGAGTCAGAGCACCGGAGGAGTGTTGTGAGTAGGACTCAAAGCAAACGATATGTATTGCAACAGAGTGATCTTACGGTATAGCACGTGTATCAATAACGAAATAAACCTACGTGAGTCATATACCACTGACTCATACGCAGCAAATATATGTATAGAGTGTCAGAGTATTAGAAGTATTCAAAGCACATAACTCTCCAAGGATACCACAGTGCCTCCAGATCCAATCACATGGTTTAGACATACTCGAAGTCCTTAGGGTTTTAGCCTAAACCCTAACCCCAAACCTATTGATAGGAATGTCATGGTACCTAAAAGCTTTAAACATGCGGTTTAAACATACTCGAAGTTCTAGGGGTTTAGCCTAAACACTAAACCTAAACCCTATCAAAACAAATGCCATAGTACCTAACAGTTCCAATCATGCGGTTTCGACATACCTATAAATCTTAGGGGTTTATCCTAACCCTAACCCTAACCCTAAACCATATTGAGAAGATTTCCATAGTATCTAAAAGATCCAAACAGGCGGATTTAACATACCCAAAGTTCTTAAGGAAGTTGCGGTCTTTCGTGCACATTTCCAAATAACGCTCCCATGAAATGCCACCCTGCCGGATAGAGGACAGTGTAGATACATAGGTAAACACATCGTTACATACATACATATCATAACATGTAACGCTCAGAAATATACTTGTAAAACGAGCAAGCAAGTCATCATGGTATATGCCCACTTAGCGTCTTCATTCCATTCTTCTGCAAACCATATTAGCGTTCGGGTATACAATATATAAGA
>NW_014040275.1:11659-13878 GCF_001186125.1 Sphaeroforma arctica JP610 | reverse complement strand
GACAGCTAGCACAGCTATATGAACATCAGGGGGTAAAAGTTTGTGCACAACGTATACGGCCAAAAATAAATCAAGTTTAAGATCGATAACTATCATAGAGGAGACAACTATGATGCAGGTGGCAATTTTATTGAAGAGACATACTTAATATACTTTAATTGAGATAGACTGACAAGTGACTGTTGATAAGGATAAGTAGAGAATCTTGGGGATACATGGCATAAAAATGTAATAGACTGTTCTGTGACTGTTGGTGAGAATAGGTAGAGTACCTTGAGGAGATAATACATAAATATTGATGCCCTAAAAGCACTATTCATCTGGCAAGCAACCCATCTTTACATATACACACATTAAACACCATATATCTTGCAAACGATTTCTTTGTATAATGTATATAAACAATATAATATTACTTTTTTAAGACACTTTGAGTGACCTACCGAAAATATCAGATAGGACAATCGGGACATGGGTGACCCCATCACGCCCAGAATCTTCGAAAACGAGCTTTGTAGCAGTATACCGTCGCCCTGGTCATCCAGCGAACTAAACACATCTTCAGCTTGCTCTAGGACATCTTTAAGGTTCTTTCCTCCCCACTCATCACGCAGTGTTTGTGTATCCTCAGCAGATAGCTCGGGCGCATTGCGTTTCTTAAGCATCTGTGACAAGGGTTGGAACTTGCCTGAGCGCAGCGACATGCTATTCGCAAAGCTCGATAGTGACGAAGGACTGTGTATGGGCCCATTGGTAGCACTAGAGCTGATTGTGCTGGCTGGTGTAGCTGAGATTGATCTACCGCCCTTACTACTTATAGTACTGCCTGTGGGGTTGCCTTTACCGAGTTTGTTCGGACTGGTGTCGGCTTCATAGTGCACATTCATGTTCTTGATGCCGTACTGATTGTCTTGGCATCCGACAGATGCCTTGCGCGGTGACGGGGGAGTACCCATGTGTTCGATTTATGCGACTCTAACCCAGTTAATAGTATATGTATGTTAATATGTATTCATTATATGATACAGGGCTACTGCATATAGACGGTTCCAGTGATTTTATACTTCTGTATTTAAAAATACAATATACGTACATACACACATATATAATTATATTTTTAAAATATATATTTAAGTCCTCTCTCATTTGATGGTTACTATGAAACTTTCATCCAATCAAAAAAGAGGTGTTTGGGGGGGGGGTCCTAATTGCTTTCCTGATACCATCGATAATATGTTTATAAAATTTACATAGTACATATAGGAGTATAGTACTCGTATATGCAGTCTCTTACATATTATTGTAAATATATTCTGCTGATACATCACCTAATAAATATCGATGTAAACTATAGATGTAGCACCGCTCGTGAGACAACCATACGCTCATACAGATAGCCAGTGTGCAATATAGTATATAAATATCAGGTGGAGCCTTCACGGGTGCTGCGATCGATGAAGTTTCCAAAAGCTGATGACTTAGTGATGAGTCATCACACGGAAGCAATGCTTTCCAAAAAACAATATAAATATATAAAGTATAAATAATAAAAACACATCAATCAAAAGTACGAGTGCAGTCCATGGAGGGTTATAGCTGAGGCCTGAGCTTACATCGCTATCTACACATTAGCTCCAGGCACACACAGGGTAAGGTTGCACCATGAACTTCAATAAGTTCAAGGAAGGGCTCAGTAAAGCCGGCGATAGTATCAAGTCTGGCGTGTCAACTGCTGGAGATAGCATTAAATCCGGAGTATCGACAGCACAGAGTAAATGGAAGAATGTTATAAATAACAATGGTATGTAGTGTAACACGATAACAATGATTGCCTTTCGAATCTGATTGATATGATAAAGTTTCTAATGGGATAGTTTAAGCATTCTTACACGTATTTGTATTTACGATTTTTAGTACTGCAGGTAGTTTAACCCGCGTCTGTATCTCCGATACGTACGTGATGTTCTACAACTCTATTGACATTCATACATGCGGTTATGCCATGCAGAGTAATGTCATGGATGCTAGTTGTCAATCTCAGAACCTATTGACTGGATAGTATGTGCATACTATTTTATCGGCTCTAAGTAATTCCAACTTATACGAAAACTTATTCCCAAGCGACAACAAAACCTATGGTCGCTGACAATATAATATATATATATATATATATATATATATATATATATATATATACACACACACACACACACACACAC
>NW_014040275.1:2546-11639 GCF_001186125.1 Sphaeroforma arctica JP610 | reverse complement strand
ATTCACAATTGTCGAAACAAAATTATAAAACCTCCCTTTCTCATATATATTTCAATGGTCGTACAGAGAATGATGACTCAGATCAAGGAAATAGCAGTGGGACAATCAGTAGTGGAAGAGACACGGAGAGCACGACTTCGATAGCCGTCGAGCCAGATACTATAGAGTTGGCCACGGAATCGGACGATGTTGGATTAATAGATGGCGTACGACAAGAGGTGAAGTAGATACTAAATATGGAGATATAATAGAACTCTGCTTCGATTGCTTTTACTGGATACTTTTCGGATCGAATTCCAGCGTGCTGAATATATCTTTTAGGGGACAAGAGTTGTCAAGCACGAGAAAATTGTATCTCATGTCCGTTAAAAAATATTATAAGTCACGCCTATAATCTCACATAACAACCTGTCTCACACCATCTCGTTTTGTCCCGGTTCATTCTTAGGTGGCGACCTGGTTCAATCTAACGCGTGCACAGAGGTACCAGGCATTCGCCCTTTCTTTCGGGATAGGCGTTATAATGATCTTGCTAGGGGTGCTAGCCATAGGCTTTGGCAATCTTAGCTCCTTCGCGGTGTTGTACAGTTTAGGGAACATCCTACTGTTCGGCAGGTGTGTAAAACAGGAACCATATACTCACTTGTATGGTTTCATGTATGTGTTTGATTATCACTTTAGTATGATTGTAGATTGTCGCAGGCGGCGTTGATTCTATGCTAATAGTTACCTGGGGTCTTGATAGTTGCTTATGTATCAGTTTCTAGCGTAAACAGTCGCACCTTATCCTCGTTGTCTATTTTTCGTGGGATTTCTAGTCCGACATGCTTGATCGCACTTTGTAGATTATATGGTTTCTCCTACCGACTCCAGCCTAGCCCTGTTCCACTCACCCACCATCTATGCCCGTGAACTGTTAGTTTTAAATACGCAACTGCTGAAAATGGCCGGAGCATGGTAGTTCGAGCTATCTCACCCGATTCCAATGAGAATAAGCATGTACTTGATGGATAATATACATAGAGAGAAATGCCTGAAAACTCATGGTCATTTTTCTTGCCATCTTTCAGCTCGTTTGTACTTGAAGGATAAAATACATACAGAGAAATTCCTGAAAACCCATGGTCATTTGTCTTGCCATCTTTCAGCTCGTTTGTACTTGAAGGATAATATACATACAGAGAAATGCCTGAAAACTCATGGTCATTTTTCTTGCCATCTTTCAGTTCGTTTGTACTTGAAGGATAATATACATACAGAGAAATTCCTGAAAACCCATGGTCATTTATCTTGCCATCTTTCAGCTCGTTCTTCCTTTCTGGATTTGTGGGACATCTAAAGGTCATGTTCTCTGAGGGACGCGCCACGGCCAGTGCTGTCGCATTGGGCAGTATAGTACTCACACTTTTTGCTGCGTTTTGGGTATGTTATCTCGAAAGCGCCCAGATTCCCGCGAAAGTACAATTTATGCTGGAAGAAGACAGGTGATTGGGATGGATATAATGGTAGTTAAAGAAACGAATGTGTGGGATTTATTTTTATCTACAAGCTAAGCGCATCTGTAGGTTGTGCTAGTCCTAATTGTAGTGAAATATGAACCTGCTGGTGTTGCAAATTGTCCGGTATATTGATCTCACTTTTGCCACATCTGATACAACTTCAAACCGCAGTGGAAGTCGAAGATCCTGGTCCTGTTGTTTGTCTTCATTCAAGTCGGCGCCAATCTGTGGTACAGCTTGTCGTATATCCCTTACGCCAGGTAAATGAATGTCTGATCGCGATCCCGTGCCCAGTAGCTCTAGAACATTGGAGTAATGTATTCATCCAAAAATTTCTGACTGTGTTATATATTGACAGTATACATGACTGAGACATGAAGTATATCTATTGATACTCAATCATAAACAAAAATATGTATCTGGTTTTATTCTCACCAACATTTTGCTGTACACAACATATCGACTGCACTCAGAAATTGGCGACACAAGAAGCTATAACTTAACTGATATTTAATTTCTGTATACAGGGCTTGGGTGACAAAGATACTGTCGAGGACGCTAGATGATGGCCAATAGCTGTGCCTGGTAGCGAACGCGTGGGTCTAACCGCATTAGACCGAGCTGACCGACACACTATACGCTATATTTAGAATACAGACTCTATATTTAGAACTATCACAACATACCGGGACTCACTGTGTGAGGACTGCTATGAGCTCATAGGATCTGTAGAATTCGGGCAGAAAATTACTACAATTTCGAGCCTATGCTATAAAAGCTGCCAATTTTGGATCGAAATTACGGCCAAGATATTGTGAATAGAAGCACAGTATGCAAAGCTTTCTACGGCGCAACTATTCGACTTTTTACTTTCATTTGATCTCATTGTTCTGGAGTAATTATGTTGTTTCCGACAATTATTTAAGAAACAGTTACAAATTTGTCATATTCTGACATTGAAGCATAAAAGCATACCAGCACATAGTGCTATAGACACAATTTAGTATCTGTTTCTGCTTAGGTTTACGTTTACATAGATATTAGCGACAGCTACATCGAAGGCACACTATCATTCATAGATATGTATATTTTCTTAAGGGCATGCCAGGTAAAACGCGATGGACCTATGCAAACAGTATATCTGGGGCGGAATGACAGCTGGTTCTGTGGGACCAATGTATATACAGACGCCAGTGGCGTGCATAGATCAGTTCTGTTTTGAATTCAGTAAAGTGTCTTTGCGTACATGTACGTACACACGCAAATATATGCATATAGTATTATGCACATAGATACGTGTATAAATACATGTATACATAGACATAAAAACGTTTTAATCATATCAGGTTTGTGCATGTTCCTACTCGACTGCGGCACCCGAATATATAAATATCAAAAGGTGTCTACCATCGACGCTACTCCTTCACGGAGAACAGATCCCTACCCAGTAGACTATTGGATCTGACATCCTTTTCTGATCTACGCCGCTTGGAGGCTGTTGAAAGACCTGGATGAGATCCCGGGGCCATTCTGCTGAACGAGGGTGTCCTAGGCGGTTGCCCTCGTCTGATGAATGGGGACTCCTTGCAGGGTATAGTCATTGCGGACCTGAAGACCCGAGATTCCTTTGGTAAGAGCCGCTTCAGCACAATCTGAAGGGCTTGCTGCACGAAATACATCTGAGAAGGAAAGGGAGAATCCCGAGTTCAGACTGTTGGTATATCTCCAATGGGGTCAAGCGTGCCTATGTGTCAGTTTGAGTCAGTATATCCAATGCCTTTATAATACGCCAGATGGAATAAAGATCGAGCAATCTCTTAGACTAAATGTCGTTCGGCCATCGGTAGAGGTGACTGTGACATGGTTCCGTCTTGTGCGTACCTCTACTTTGCGATACAGTCTGAAGGTTGTATTTAGTGATTCGGTACAAATGCTCGATATATGCATCATCTTTAAAGCTGTACATCTATAAATCAAACGTGCCAACTACATTTCGGCAGTGCGGCAGTTTATCAGGAGTGAGGCCATTCACGGTTTGATGATGCTGTTTCGTAGGTGAATGGCAATACTTACGTGCAACGCACACCAGTACCATTACAATACACACCTTTTCCTTGTGGCAACTGTACACTTTGATGTAAGTTTCCTCGAACGTGTTCGGCAGCAAACCACTGACTTGCTCCTTCGGGATCTTAAAGGAGTCTGCACACAAGAAATCAATACTAGTTGTATCATTTGGATTCATTCAATTGACCAACGAAGAAATCAGCGGCGCGTATACGAGAAAAATTTGGTGATAATAAACCACGAATTCCATCAGCCAATCCAATTGCAATAAGCAGCTTCTCAAATGTGATAGACACAGATATACAAGTTTTAAAAGGAGTGTGGCAGCAAATGCTGACTGACTCACTTTGTGCACCCCAGCGGGAATAGAAGTTGACACTGTCGACAGGGTTTTTCTTGTTCATAGCATAGTTAGTGGTCACCTCGTCGATGAATATGTCTCCGGGCTGTGTGATGGTGCGAGCAGAGGCTGAGTGTGAGGACAGGTGTGACCCATGTACGCTTTCTCGCACAAACAAACACCTCAGGAAATAATTTAGTGCAGCGAATGGCCAGTACGGTGATAGTTCAAGCTCACAGTCTAAATTGGGTTGTTTTTCATCAACAAAGTTTCTTGTCTTCTGGTTGTGCGCAGAGTACGAGTAGTTGACAGGTATGAATTGTGTTTTGCTTGCGACTGCATTCGTGTAGGCCATCGTAGATTCATATGTTCCATCATAGCTGCAATGACTTGGATTTGTAAGTTTTCCGATGAATCGGAGATCAGTCTTATGTGCTTCTCACAAAGCACACAGCACACCACATTATGCATACCTTCAGATTCCACGACCCCTCACCAGCTGCAGCTATAGCTTCCCTGGTCAGATTCTGTACCAATACATGTAAATCAGATGAGTGAGGGTGGTGACGTATTATATTATCGATGGGGCAGGGCGCACTTATAGGCCTTTGAGAATAGTTGGGATTTACTCAATCGAATAAATGACGCTACAGCCTACCTCTTTGACGATTGGCTTCTGTTCTTCGGTCACCAGGAATTCGTGGACAATCTGAGAGAAAAATAAATATATTATTGGTCTTTGGAACAGAATACGTTATCTTGAATTCAGCAATCAGGTAATCAGAGAGGCGAATAGCGGGTAGACATACGCTGTAAAGGTCTCGAATCTTCATTCGCTGTATTAGTTTCCGAGCTCCTTCCAACTCCTGTTCGAATCAAGCGGGAATTGAGTTTAGATTGAATGTACACTCAACGCTACCGAGAACTACGCTACCGACTACGCTACCGAGACACACCCAGAACAAGAGAGAAAAAAAAAGGAGATATGAATGCAGTCATGCGAGGGGATTCCACTCATATAATCATACCGGTCTCTTAGAGCGGCATATATCATTCAAGACGGTGTGATCGGTGAGATCCTGGAATCTCTCCGGAGAATGGATGGCCTCACTGAACTTCAGATACGGCTCAGCTAGCAGCATGGCGTCCACCATCATGGCCTCGACAGCTCTCCCTGGCGTGTATTAGATACTTTCGAGCTTAATACGTGTCCAGAATATGTGTATGACCCATGTAGAATCAAATATACACACAGTATGTGATTGTGACTACAGATGACCTACATGTGCATACTTGCTATTTTATGATATACACGCATACACGGGGGTGTTCACGCCTACTCGACCGCTCTACTTTCTCCTAATTCTACGTCGAGGAATCAGGTGCTGACGATGCTCCCGACAGCGGCACATACCTACGCGATGCTTGTATACTGTCTTGTGTAGCTTAAAGCGCACGCCATATAGATCGTATACTTGAAAGGCCATCTTCTCCTGGAAACAAATTCGGTTGCCGATAACAGCACTGTTGTCCATAAGGCGCTGATAGTCGAAATCTACAGTTGGAAAGGAATATAAAAGATGCTGTTCGTATATGTGTACGGAATCAATTGCGGTAAACGCAATTTGTATCACAATACACTCACTGCAGTGCCTTTAGAAAAGTGCGAAGACAGGCCGTATGTCACCTTATGGATCAAGAAGTACCATATCACACTGCCACGTTAAATATCAGATACGCCACGATTTAAAAGTGTATGGAGCGCCGCGTGACACCTATACTTGATAAAAGGCAGTGAACTATCAAACATACCAGTTTTAATCCCCACGTTCTTCGCGTCTCTTAGGAAGTAGTCGAACTTGTCGACATCGATGCTGTTTTGCTGTATGGTGTAGTCCATAAAGCAGGCAATGAGTACTTGACGGTGGATGTCCACAACGGACAAACCATGGCACACAACAGCACATGCACTTTGTTGTGTGGCATGCGTACCTGTCTGCTTACCAGGTCTGAGCACGCAGAGTGAATTGTCATCTCGCACACACTTGGTAAAGAAATTAGAACAATCGTACGATCACTCATACCTTATTCGCAACTATATCGTACAAAAAAACCTTTTCCTGGTCCTCACCCGCGCAATTTACTGGTTTGCCTTGGACAAGGGATTTTACGAAGCTGAAGTACGATGGCAATTTGGTAGTAGCCAATTAGTTCGGGAAAGAATAATCATTTTTTTTCGCGCCTGCAACAGATTCGAAGAATCATCAATACCGCTCATTCAGGTACGTTCATAGATAGATTGTATTGAGAAATGTATACAGATTGATTGCATCGGGTTCGTAGTATCACAGAATTTGTGTGTTCACACGTGCAAATGAGCGGCATAGCATACCTTCGATCTGTGTTGCTGAAGTCGATGCCATTCTGATCGATAAGATAATCGAACATCATTTCTGACGCATCTTCGTGAGACCAGTTGTCTGTCGCTTGGGAGCCACTGTGCCCGACATGGAACAGACTCGAGGGTTATAATGATGGCGATATAATCAAAGTAGTATATACGTACGCACATAATAGTCCACATACATAGAAACCACCTCGAGGGTTAGAATGATGGCGATATAATCAAAGTAGTATATACGTACGCACATAATAGTCCACATACAACCAAATGTATGACATAGAACCGCCTCGAGGGTTAGAATGATGGCGATTTAATCAAAGTAGTATATACGTACGCACATAATAGTCCACATACAACAAAATGTAAGACATAGATAGAGCAGCCTCGAGGGTTAGAATGAAGGCGACATAATCAAAGTAGTGAATACGTACACACATAATCGTCCACATGCACCAATCCGATAATGCTGTAACGCACAGTAGTGTGATATGCCTACGAATAGACCCAAGAGTTCGGTAGGATATAACCCGCCATGTACACAGACTTCACTATGCTCATGTCCGAGGTGCAAGCGTGGTGTACAAGCATAAAGGAAATTATTGAAAACTTGACATTGGTGTTGAGTTCGAGAATATATATATCTTAATTCTGAAACACCTACCCTTGCTTGCGGATAGCTTTCATGAAAGGGCCGTCGAACAGATGACTGAATGGTCCATGACCTGAGTGTATGAAACAAGATACGCATGGCAATGTCAACATAAGATGCGTATAAACATGTCATAGATATCCTTTATCGGAATATCTGTGAAATCACAACTATACAATTGAAACACAGAAAACAGGGCCATTCTTCAACTATCGTTGGCAGGTAGGGAACATCGAGAGGTGATAACTGTGGTAGCCACTATAACAGCGCACTCACCTAAATCATGAACCAGGCCAGCAATAGCCACACAGTCAATGTCACGTTTATCCAGACCCAGCTCTGGTTGATAGTCCTGTAGTTTCTTCGTCCACAGACGGGCCAGATACGAAGTACCGATGGAGTGCTCGAAACGTGTGTGCACCGCTCCAGGGAAGACCAGGTAACAGTTGGCAAGCTGTTTGATCTCACGGAGCCTTTGGAATTGCAGTGTGTCTATGAACTGCAACTCTTCGGGCGTCAGCGGGATCTGAGTATGTTAGAGCAACACATAGGTGAGCAGTCACGGATAGCTTAAGCATTGAAGTCTGCTGGCTAAGTTATATCAACCGATGAAGCTTGTGGTACTTAGATCGGTAGGACACTCCAGGAACACATGACCACAATGGGGTAGTCTAAAACAATCGAGCAAACTCAACACGGCACGCAACCAACCTGCCCATGGACGCTGTCACAGATTGTCTTCACAGGCCGTGATCCTTGTTGATGAAGGAGATAGCCATATTCCGTCAATTCTGGAGCTGTATGTAGTATCAGTTGTGTGTTAGCAATTATGAATCGGAACGTATGAGCCATGATAGAAGAAGGCACATACAGAAAAATTAAATGAAGACACACAGGTTGCACAGTGGACGGTACTATATGTTCTAGTGGTGAATTCTAGTACCTACTTCCAACTTTTATGAGCACAAGATGTTAAAAGTTACTATGTATTATGTTGGTATATGCACATATATACGTGTGGATGATACAAGTTCGCGCAATGGCAGCCTATTCGATATATCACAAGATGCCAAAAGAAAGTAAGCGATTGCTTAGCTGAGTTTGAATAGCTTAGTTGGGTGAGTCGTGTACGAGACGAGAAGAGACACTTATGTGATACCCATAAGTTAATGACAAAATGCGACAAATTCAAGTGGTTTCCCCTTGGAATGTATTGTACACTCATGTTTCGAGAGAGGCGTTGGACAGAAAACGATACTGGAGACATGGTAAACATCCTTAATTATGCACATACCTATGTGCGAAGTAGTGGTGATGGTTGACTATGCACACAGGTACTATGCGCAATATATATATATATATTTCACACACTCTTTTAAAAGGTTTGTATAAGATACTGAATCGCCCTCAGTACATGCCTCCGAATATGAACATGGTGTAGATTCTCTGCTAGGTATACCATAGGTTCACACGAGAATGCCCTGATTTTATCGTATAGTGAACTGTCCAGAATACATGCATAAATATATACACAAAAATACAAAGTTAATCTCGTATAGTGAAACATTCACACCATCCTATAACAGTCAAATATATACTAGACACCTTCAAACAACCAATGGCATATTGATCAAATTTAACATTAGATACACATGATGAAATATTGAACAAGTAAAGACATAATAGCCATACATTGACAAACTGAGACATACGGAACATCCTTTTAGGGCATCTGGAAGTTTCAGATACTCTGAAACACACGGTATGTCATATAACATCACAGGTGTCCGTATCGTGTGCACGTATAACATTGTCTAGTAGTCAACGTAATATACATCCTGAGCGCAACCGAGCTTATATACGGGATGTGCATGCCGAACTAATACATAAGATGCACACGACAGTCCAACGTGGCGATCGAGTAATGTGCAGTAAGTGCACATCAAGCTTATTGTGATCACACTGCTGTATATGATGTAGACGTCAAATTGATGAATACGATGTGTACAATCAGACATAATATGAGTACGTACTGGCTTCTCTGGTAGATCCTCTCGTGGAATCATATTCGCCGAACGATGCTGTGCGTTTCATCGTATATACGAATCCACATTCGTGTCGACAGGTATATATA
>NW_014040275.1:0-2526 GCF_001186125.1 Sphaeroforma arctica JP610 | reverse complement strand
GATATAGATATAGATATAGATATAGAATATAGAGAGATATATATAAATATATGTAAATATATACGCCTTGTGTATATATTTATATGTAAATATATATTATAAAAAGTGAAATATACAAAATATATGTAGTTTTATGAACGATATTAACCCGCCTATCTCACTTTGAACCTGCTCCTATGGTAGACCCAAATCCACAGGCCCTGGTTTTCCAACAATCTGATATTAATTTATGTCGTAAACTATTGATTGGTATTACGATAGCTCCGAGTGACTGACACTTCTTACTCCTTGTATGTGTTCACAATATTAAACGACGGTGTAGTTTACTAGATGAGAACATGAAATGCACCAGACTGCTGAATAAAGCCCGCCAAAATGATGGTACATATATGGATGGTCTCTTTCGTGTATAGCCCACGGCCCCCTGGTCGAACCATAGCCTTTTAAATTAGACACCTTTTGCAGTTTGCAGTACCGATGCAAGCAGTAAAACGTTTAACGTAAATGAAAAATGATTTCGAGTTTTTTAATATTTTTTAAAATAAAGTATATAAAATACATCCTGTTTATACATTGCCCCCTAAAATTAACATTATGATATATAGGCGACAATGCATATTTCGCCTTTGAAAATACCATGTATTTACATATACAGATCACACCTATGAATTATTGATCGGCGCGTATAAGTTGGCCTCTATTGTAAAAACTTCGTAAACACTCGCGGAACACATATTAGGTACATATTGTCGATAAGTAGATATGTACATATATGATTGACCCAAGTTGTATTTCGTACACACTCGCAAATCAGCACGTACTTAACAGTTAAGATCGTCATATATGTTCCAACATAGTAAAGATGCGCATTTATAATGGATATCTTGGCTGGCTTGTGCTGGGTTGATTGCATGTTACGTTTGCAAAGCGCTATAACAGATAATTTAAACCCGTGTTCGTTCCGAAATCTGTTAAATTCAGAGCGGAGAAATTCAATAAAGTATCGAAGTATGGATTTGACACAGTACCAGACTTGCGTAGATTTTAAAATTGATTGTGCAATATATATTACTGGAGTGTATACTTGCGTGTGCGATTTCAGTACAGTTGCTGCAATGCAATCTATAGTGTCACACACACTATATACGACGAACACGTCTTATCGTACGTGTTTATATTTGCACAACGCGAATTAATATCGTATACACGTGTACTTTATCTCTCCTATTGTCTTGTGATCCAACACTCGGATGTCTGTATATCGACCAGTGTATTGGATCCTGGAGAATATTGAAGCTCTTATAAGGACACAGTGGGTAGTTCGGATCGATTTGCGAATTTACTGACTTACCTCTGTTTGGGGCCCTTTAGTCATAGGCCTTGTGGTTGGAGAGTTAGAGTCTCAATCTCAATCTCTCCAATTCTAGCCTTTTGATCGCTGGATAGAGTTACATGTTATCACACCTATAGTTTAGTATACACCCTATCCTTCGATGGGTTGTGGTCAATAAATTGAGACAAAAAAAGCACCCAGTAATAACTATCGTAGGAGGTATATAACCAGAGCTTCCATACTACAGATGTGAAATTTAATTGTGCGTATAAGATATGTAACAACCAGAGCTTCGACAAACAGATGTGGTGACGTGCTGATCACGCGCCATGCCAAGGCTGCGATTATATCAGTAAGATCATTTATGAAGCAGTTGGCGTACCGGCTATTCTCATATGGCAACTGACCCGCAGTTCAAACCAACCAACTATCAACGATCACTTCTGTCGTTACCATCTTCCTCCGTGATCCCCGTTCATCACAGTTCGTCCATTCCCAAGTTCAAAGATTGTTAATTTAACCCCTGTGAGTGTGAAAAAAAAATTCACTCCAGCCGAAAAGCCTAGCCTTGACATATCGCACATACTTCAATATACTGTAGGTAATTGACACCTCCAATATAGCACCTCGATACAACATCATATATCACCCTGACTTTGCCCTTCTATACAGGTACGAAGTGCAACCCCAGCTAATGACAGCGGAGAGTCGACAATTGGCACTCCATGTATCACTGTATAATAAGTCTCTAAGATCTCCTTCACCTCCGTTTTGCTTTTCTCTAAACTGTATTTTAACAGACAAACAAGTCCAACATGACACCTCATGACAGCAAAGAATAGCTCCCTGACCATCCCCTAGCATGCAAAAAAAGAACATGGCACAGATCAACGTCAGCTAGACTCGGCGGTAGTCACTCCGTGTGACAATGTGTTGGTCTCTATTCTCTCCTTGGACTCTTTTTTCATTGCACTCTCAGATTTCTCAGCACTCTCTTGGGCTAGTGGGTCAAACGTTTCAGAGCCAACCAGCAATAATCTGTGCGTTCCTGACCGAACTTCACAGTGTGTTATATCCCAGCTGTTTCCTTGCACTTCTTGATCCCGCGTAGCGTTGGCAATCACGACACCACGTTTCTTTGATCCCTGAGAAGGATAGTGGCGGACATATTCCGGATTTCAATACTTATATAC
>NW_014040276.1:89308-95498 GCF_001186125.1 Sphaeroforma arctica JP610 | reverse complement strand
ATATATGGATGGCCTCTCGGCAGATAATCGCCATCAAGCAAATCTTGGAGTGACACTCAGGTGGTTAAAATAATTCGATCGCATTGTCGGTCAAAAATTACTCAATAACGAAAAAAGATCTGGAGAATGAGAGAATTGAACTCCCGACTTCGTGCATGCTAAGCACGCACTCTACCAACTGAGTTAATTCCCAGATTGTTAATTTACCTAAAAGTTGAATCTATTGCCAATTAATTTGGGGGATTCGAATGTGCTGTTCTGCAATACTTCTAGTTCGTTTCAGAATATCACAGTGCCCGATATCCTGAGACCTGAGGTGTTGTATTCAAATCGACGAAATGAATATGACTTTCTTTCCTTGAACTTTATAGGTGTCGCTCGTTAACTGTTCGATCTTTCTCTGGGATGATTGCACACCTGTCAATGGCTACCTTGCAATATCTGGTGCCAATTTACAGGAGGAATATTTACACGAGTGTCTACAGATGTGCAAGCAACGTCTAGACAATATACATCTTAATCTGCTAGTGATGTAGTTTCCGTCAATTGTTCAATATTTCTCTGGAAAGATTATACACTTGCCCACGTACACTTGCCGACGGCTAACTTGTATTATCTGTTGCTAGTTCTCAGAATAAATATTTACTCAAGTTTCTGTAGGCGCGCAAGCAACGTCGGAATAATCATGCGTCTTAACACGGAGAGATGTAATTGTTCACGCATAACCATCTGCCTTTAAATGTAGGATTACAACGTTTAAGTTGGTACGGCAGGTGATACTGAATACAAAGGTTAAATTATGGCTGCATCGACACTATGTTGCCCCACTCGTCGATTTGGCATAGTTTTTGAATTTAGAAGCGTTCACGAAGAATTGATCCAACACTCCGATGAAAATACCCGCCACCAGTACAGGGGGAAAATTTACGACACGAGGAGTACTTGCCAGTATATATGACAGGTACAGGGTGAAAATATGAGTTATAAAACACAGAACGGTATAGATATGCTACGCTGCTATAACAGTATATATGATCGGTCCTTCATAGTGTGTGTACTCCATCTGGCGAACTCACCGTATCTGTGTATATTCAAACCATAACTAACAGTAACCAAGCAGACGCGTATATTCCTTGCCAATTACCCCTTGCAACATAGTGTCAGAAGCGAATAGCAAGAAGCTGTGATGTAAAAAATAAGAACTCTCGACATATAGCTGCACAGGAAAGCCACGGCAAAATTCAACAGCGGATGCAGTGCTGTAAGCTTTGCAGTAAATTATGACTTTGTTATCATCGTGTGCCCATCATGCGGGACTAGAAATGTAACAAATGAATAACTAGTCCGTTCAAATTAGGTAATAAACTTGTCATCGTACAGTCGACCAAATCTGTCTGATTGCAGACAACGAAATAAGCCAATACTATGAATATCCTTTTATCCAATAGAAGTTGATTGAGGCAACAATGATATTGCCGAGTGCCGATCTATATACGAATATAGTAAACATGTATACGAATACATAAAACTGTGATACGTCGTCACCATGAGCAAAGAAAAATGCAGTGCAATTAGAACAAGCCGTACGTGAAGTGTCTGTTTACTAGTCGATATATTATATAATATATGCCCGTATAAGCTAAAACTTCGAAAGCTGAGAATAAATAAACTAAAATTCTACTAAATTTTAAAATCTATAAATTTTAAAATCTATTCTCCGTACCAGGCTCGAACTGGTGACTTCGGACTTATTAGGTCCGCACTCTAACCAACTGAGTTAACAGAGCACAACTATTAACATATACTAAATATAATATAAAAAACAGTTTGAGATAAATAATAATCATCAGCTAGAACATGCTCAAATCATCGTATTTTAGTAACATAAACACATAATAATGACTCTCTGGAGGACAGAAAAACCTGCGATCGCCCTTGGAACGCAGATTTCGGAGGGAGGCGGATGATCTTTCATTTTCTGTCTCTCTCTCGTTAAGTGGATCATGTCTCCATATAAACAGTTGTTCCCGATTAAAAACATGTAATGCGATTTGTATAAAACCACATACGTTTGGGTCGGCAGTTTCCGCGGAGCGCATCAATGTTATTTGCAGACATGTATGTAGATAAGCATTAATAATGTCATGAAACAGCATCGAACGGTCGTTGAAGTCATTCCTTAATATATTCGTTTGGTGGTTCAAATTGGGATTTAAATGTATAATGGTTATAGTTTAGCTTGGATAGTTTAGGACACGACACTCTTAAAGAAAAACAAAAATAGAACAAATAAATCGGGGATTGAACGCCATCAAGATAGCCATTTTCAGGATGCATGGTCTTAACAAGCGTGCAAAAAACACTAACATACGCTCATGCTTTATACATCTAAAATAA
This sequence comes from Sphaeroforma arctica JP610, assembly GCF_001186125.1. Classification (NCBI taxonomy): domain Eukaryota; class Ichthyosporea; order Ichthyophonida; genus Sphaeroforma; species Sphaeroforma arctica. Next base: position 93,101 of record NW_014040276.1, on the reverse strand, counting down.
AATTTTGCCGAAGCCAAGTATCGATCTTGGTGCCTTTCGATCTTCAGTCGAATGCTCTCCCATCTGAGCTACTTCGGATGTAAAACTTTTCAAAATAAGATATATTATCTAGTAAAAGAATAAAAATAAAGCGCTTTTGATTCAGAATCAAACGCAAAATGAGTATTTTTAAAATGGGATTTTCCTTATGAATAGTGCTTGCGATGTTCAGTGTCTCGGTGATCATAAGAGTATTAAATAAGACAATCATAATATCTACTGTAGAGTAAATTATAGAAAGTCTTTACCACAGCCACAGTCATAACACTAAGAATTCAGAACAAGAGCGAGGAGTTTGGCAATATATATATATATGGCCAGTTCCAGTATAACACTAGGATTTCAGAACAAGAGCGAAGAGCTTGGCAAAAAGAATATATGGCCTGGTTGCTTGCAAAATTTACAATTTTACAATCCGTAACAATCTGCTTTCGAAAATACGGCTACGTCTCATTGTTCCCTTTAGAAATTTATTTGATCTATCTCCATCTCCAGGATGGAGGATACTTTCTTCCACCGGGGTGGTCCGATTTAATTCGTGTCTTACGTCAACCTTGCAGGTAAAAGCAGCATGCGAAGTAGTAGGGATATGTCTTATTGAGATTCGCTTACTTAATAGTCGCACCTCACTATATACCAATGTAGCCCCACATGTCCATGTACCTTCATGAGAGCTACCGTTATATCACATGATGGCTAAATAGCCAGTAATTTCTCAAAAGCACGCACTATCCACTTTGAATGAATATATATAGTAACCTTGAATGTTCTACCTTAACTCTTAGCTGCAAATATGAATCGTACGCAATGATTAGCAGCTCGGAATTTGTGACACCAGCACGGTGGACACATCCATAGAATCGCCTATCATATATTAGCAATATCTATGAGTACTACACAAGGACTTCAATCTCATCAGCGTCCCCGCAGACTGTTGTAATGATCAATAGCAACATTTCGAGCCGATCTGCAATTAGCAACATTAAGTGATAAGAAAAAAACGCGAGGGACACAAAAGATCGCAGATTCGCGTGCCAAAGTGTCCATTTTTGTTGTGCATGTCGAATCGTGTACGTGCAAGAAAACGAATGATACCTGCTCACAAACTTTTAGAGTAGCTGTATGACCATATATACAGCTAATACACTGTATGCACATGCACATATACTACCATCCATAAAAACCAACATGCCGCACATATATCAATACAGATGTGCATACAATACAAGAAAGGCAAAACCACGATACTGAGTAATTTAGTGGTTGTTGTTAGATTATCCACAAGTTTCTTCTCCTAATTTGACTGATAACGATAAATTTAATGTACATGCGACAAGTATAGTATATAACAACACATGGTTACTATCGGTCGGTGTAGCAAATATCAGTTGGTATAGGCTAGCTAGCCCAGACTGTATTAACTAACATAGCGCGCAGCAAAAGGGGGGTTTTTTTTTTTGAACACTTGGGCTTTTCACCCTGCACATGTTAAACCAAACATAAATTAATACAGAAGAGCGATGCACGAGGATGCCAACTTGCAAAAATTTATTGTTTAGTGAACCCCCCCCCCCCACCACACAAAATAAATAAATAAATACAAGCATACTGTAACATACCGAGGAGCGTCTTTATGTGTCCAGCTACTGTGGGCCGGTGCTTTCGATGCCATACATGTACAGTACTGTCGTGGTGAGGTTGATTTGCAGAAGGATGCACATGATGTAGGTACCAAGCATGGCCACGGCGGGGAAGAGGAGGGCCACCGTATTGCCCAGGAATGGCAGTGTAGAGTATCCGAGGAAAGTGATGTATATGTAGGAGCTGTGCGAATATGCGTGGTTGTACAGCTTAGTCTTTGCACCACGATACCGAGATGAGGGGGAAGAAAGTGCATGTAGTGAAAGTGTCTGGTGCGGAGATTCGTCTAGTACATTGGTACGTGCCGGCAGATGGACGTGGACACTCGAACCAACACCAGATATAGGGCCATACTGCGCATGATTTACAAGCTGACTCGGCCCCCACCTTCTAAACCGTCAGGTACACCACACAAAGCTACGCACACAATGCAGTGATATCTACAGTCACCCTGACGAGCACACGAGCGCATGCAGCGGAGAAAACACTATGACCTACACGCATAAACAACCGCTCTGCACACACCGGTATCTATTTGCGAGCCAAACTACACGGACTCAAATGTCCTGGAATGAGAAATGAATCGATAGCTATGATGTACACTTGGAACACAGAGACTAGCACATCAGACCGGATATGAAATCATCAACCTTACATATACATATCCATATACATATACATGTACATATTCATATACATATTCGACATACAGCAACGTACCTAACTGCGCACAGGTACAATGTGTCGGCCAAGAACACACTGATGAAAGTTTGTTTGTTCAGCAGAGGCATCAGTACCAACTGCAGCACGTGGAGGATCAGCACTAGCGGGAAGAAAGAATTGCAGTGGATGTCAAAGCAGTAGCCCCATTCCACCTTCTCGTCGGTTGTGTGCGGAGTTTCCAGTCTATTGAACAATGCACGAGAAATCAGAAGACATACGCGAAGAGATACGCCTTAAGAACAACGGGCTCTACAGCCTTCGGGTGGCATATGCAGGTGATACACAGACTGGGCCTTGGAACGGCAACACCAGAAAGCAACGTGCGTCCATATGCACAACAAACCCTAAAACCTTAAAAGCATGTGCACCGCGAATGCATACGATCCGCGTTTGTGCGGATTTCAGAATCCGTTAGCAATCGGGTAGAGTGGCTGCAGTCACCTCTACTATACGTTAGGTACCACCGTCGAATAAACGACTACCAGAAACTATGTTTAATATATTCGCAAACAGTATTCTGACACGAATATATGTCCCGTAGTACTTATTCGAGTTGTCAACTGATTGAACAACCAAAAACCTTCTTGATACTAATACGTACTAGCTCCACTACATACATACAAATATGGTATTAGCCTGACTGATTGTATGACCACATATCATCATTCTACAAATACGTACTAGCTCCAGTCGCATATACGGATACGTATTAGCCTGACTAATTATATGACTAAATATCATCTGTCTACAAATACGTATTAGCTCCACTACATGCTTACATATTCGTAATAGCACAACTGACTAGAGAAACACACCTCAGGTATTTGTTTGATAAATGCCACCCAGCGGTAGAAATGATGCATCCGATGACTACGCAATCGAACAGTATGACCCAAAGGGCAAATGACAACAGCTTCCACCAGGGGAACCAGAAGTACACGGAGAAGCCAACAGATGTGATACAAAGACACCCTATACGTACGACGGAATGAACGGTTAGGGAATGACAATGCGGGTTAATGAAATATCGGACCTATTGCACTGAACGAGGCGAAAACGCTATTTCCACACAATAAAACGTGAAACACCATTACGGGATGTTGTTCGGTACAGTTAACAATGTTTAACGGATATGGATAAACACAAAACAAAAAGAAAGATACGAAGTGATGAATATATATTAACATAAATACACACATAAAATATACAAGCAAGTGATCATCCAAAATATATAGACAAAATTTAAATACGAATGTATACATACATATATATATAAACATATACATGTATATATGTATATATATATATATATATATATATATATATATATATATATATATATATATATATATATATATATATATATATATATATATATACATAANATANA
>NW_014040276.1:87715-89288 GCF_001186125.1 Sphaeroforma arctica JP610 | reverse complement strand
TATATATATATATATATATATATATATATATATATATATATATATATATATATATATATATATATATACATATACATATATATATACACACATATATATATATGCTATATTCACAAACATAAATATTTATAAAACTATACACAAGTACGTTTATGTGAACACAACGGTAGTCATGGTGTGAAAGTCTGTATACGTGACAGCCCTCTCGCGCGACAATCTACTGGCTTCAACCAAATCGGTGGTTCATACTAAGATTAACATATATCTCTGGATCTATGATCAGATCGTACCTGCCAATAACACTAAGAAAGCTGGGTCGTCTCTGGCCCACTGATTCTTTGTCTGCTTGTGGTATGTGATGTTCCTGTACACTTTACTCGGTGCAATACACAGGTTCAGCATCTCCCACATAGCCAACTCAAAGTCCATTTGCCGGAACAATAACAATCGGCGGATGAACTTATGGCGCCGCGACGGCCGCCCAGACATATTGCCCTGTCTGTTGGCTGACATATTGTTGGGAAGCATGTTGTGCAGTATATGAACAAGAGAGTATATATGCTATGATTCGAACGATTATATGTATGTGGATATAAAGTATGCCCTAATAAAAGAAGGTAAACGACGTATTTAGATGGTACAGTTTTTGTATTGTATGTGCGATGCGCTTGCTTGATAGCTCGTTCAGCTACAGTCCTATACACAGAGACATGTATGTATGTATATGTACACGCGTGCGCGTGCTCGTATGTGCCGTGTGTCGAATGTCTACTGTGGTGGAGATGTGGGGGATTTCGGCTCCGTTTCGGCTTTTGTGTTTACTTTCTTATGACACATTTTCCGCATTTTTATTGCGTATATATGTAGTCCTGGATATTCCCCAGTACATATGTATTATCGGTCTTATGTACATGCTGATTATGTATTTACAACGAACAGTTGCTTTTGTAATGCATTATATCGAGACTGTACAGACTTATACACTCGCAAACATGCTTGTATATTGCTACGCTTACATACAAACCAATAAAATGTTCTTGTTCTTATATATATATGCGGTGTGCTTCACACGGGGTGTGAAGTAGCTTCTGTTATCTTGTGGGATCGATCCTAGCTCACGTGTGTACACGGTATCTTTCAAATGTATTATATGAGGTGCGTGTACGTGCCTTTAGAGCAAGTTTAAGTTGGTAACTACAACCAAGCGTATAAACTTTATGTGTATTGTTTAAGTATTTGTTCGCTTGCGATAGAGTGCTAATGAATGAAAGGTTGATCTGATGTTCGTATCAACCTGATAGTATTCAATACAAGGTGATTGTTTAGACGACAGAACTGCGCATTTTAAAAAGTAAATATATGAGGGAACTGCTTAGTTCATAGTCCGGGTGTACTATACATTCTAATCAGGACAGCCATCGAAATTTACCTATATCGTACCCTAAGAGCGCTACTATGTAATATATAAACACAACAAACTCACTCACCCACACAAAACACATACACACACACACACACACACACACACACACACACACACACACACACACACACACACATATATATACATATA
>NW_014040276.1:79689-83059 GCF_001186125.1 Sphaeroforma arctica JP610 | reverse complement strand
TATAAATAATATGTTCATATACGTATGTATGTATGTATGTATTTTTGTATATTTGTGTTCACATGTACATATATATACATACACACACACACATGCACACATGCACACACACACACACATGCACACACACACACACATGCACACACATGCACACACACACACACACACGCACACACACACACACACATATATATGTATACACATACTTCTATATATTTATGCGTACAGACGCGTATGATGATTTGTATTGGTTTTTCTCCTAGAATTGTTCTCGCATATCCGAATAGAAATACTATAAATGACCTCGAAAGCATGCAAGTATGGTTCACTAAAGTTATATGAGCTAATGTACACTTGCCTATATGTGCTTCATTTGTACGTAGTATATATCTACTACTATCTGCACGTAAACCTCACATATTTTTAATCAGATATAAGTGTGTGCACAAGAACCATCAAGAGAAGCACATGTGCATATCTTGATGAACCTTGGCATTTGCAATCAATTCAATGTGTATGTTTATGTATATAACCGTACCAGCGTGATATGTGTACATGGCAATGTACTCAAATTTCTACCCCTTTTATGGATTAGGTGTAGTATGTGGTGGACCCGATATGAGTATTTGTTGGCCACAAAATTCTCCTTTACCAACGATATTGCAATTCCGGGTTGATGGTTCGAGAGAATTAATATTTATGCATTCGTGTATATACCCTTCACACCGGTGTGATATGTATACACGAGCATGTACTCAATCTTGTACCTCATTTGCTGGTTAAGTATAGTATGTGGTGGACCCGAAATGAGTATTTGTTGATCACAAAGTTCTTCTTCACCAACCAAATTGGGGTTCCGGATTTATAGCTTGAGACAGTTGGTTTGGCGTGGAGAATTTGGGCTCGACGATTGAGATGTGTTCATCCAAAAATATATTTGTGTACAATAAATTTAGCAACCGCCAGATTGGAACATACCGAGCTTGCTAATAGCCGAAATTGAGCAGGCTAGACCTAAACCTAAACCTAAACTAAGCGCTCACCCAGCCAGTACAGGAAACGGGAATGGCTGCGTGTTGACTACCAAATGCACAGGACATTATGCCATCAGGATATGGTACATTGAGTTGCAGTTGGGGTCATGTATACGACATCGCACTTAGTCTATAGCCGACAACGGGCAGCATGTCCTAAATTTGTTTATTGGACTCTGGCAGGCGCAAGCCCTCTGATCAAACTATCGGGGCGCTCAATATACTGTGGACAGTCCGAGAGTACAACCAAACGCCCCTACATTTATGCGTTACTAAAATACACCACGCTCAGCAGTACTACTTCAGCCTGGGATACACATCAGGCTAACGCTTTGATCACAGTATGCCCAATGCACCATTGCGTATGTTACTTGTCCTAATTCTAATCTATGCGACATGTAATGTGATTTGTATCCCACGGGCTTTCCCGTGAGTAGTCAGGAAGGTCCAGTCTACGACTTTGCCACTCCCCTGTGATACGTAGATATACCATACAGGAGTCCCAATGTCTTGGTGCACTATCTAAGGGTCTAGATACCGGGGCTAAATTTGTCCTAAAATGATGAGATGTCGTGTTATAATACCATTAAAGTACTTATATGCCCCGTTATATAGTACAGTCGTCCGGATGTCTTAGCATACTAACAGGGTTTACGCTATCTTGCACACCTAATTAGGGGTTTACTCTATAGCCGTGGTATCAAATAGGTGCTCAGACATCGTACTACACCAACAGAGTTCAGAATACATTTTGCTAACCCTAATAGACGTCTACTCTATGACACGTATCCAATAGATACTCGAGCGTCGTACTATACTAACAATGACTAAGATATATCGTGCTAACCCAAACAAGGGGTCTACTCTAGAGCCGGCATTGAGAACGGCCAGTCCTTTGGTATCGTCGGCTTGTCCTTCGGGGTTCGATGTTGATCCATTAACGAGGAGAACGAGGGAACCTCCTTCGCCAATTTCTGCATCACCACCTTCACCGCCGCATCCAGTGTCGTATCCCTGTATAGATTGGGAACAGCTCAGCTTTAATCTTACATAAACTTCAAATGTGTGTAGACAGACTCTATGGATTGGGGACAGCTCAGCTTTAATTTAACATGAACTTCAAATGTGTGTAGACAGACTATGCATTGGGAGTAGCTGAGCTCTAATTATACATGAACTTAAGTGTGTGTAGACAGACTCTATGGATTGGGAATAGCCCAGCTTTAATTTAACATCATCAAATGAGTGCAGGCAGAAACCTCGACTATATGTGGTCGAAGTGGGATTGTATTGCGTAAATATCGGTCTTGCAATACTACTGATGACAAACTGAAGTTGAGTCTGTATGAATGACCACCGATAGCGAATGAAGTCAACAAAGGAGTATGTGACAAATGCATGCTGAAGTGATACTATGACCGTATTCCACCCAATGTTTCAGTACATCTCAAATTATAAATAGAACTTCGTATCAGCCCCACAAACCCGAACTCAACCGAGATAGGGATCACAATTACACTCCCAGAGCCCCAGACTAGACTACCACGACATCCCAGAGAAGGACACTCATCGAACACAGTAGGTCCATAGACACTTTTGTGTGATACTGGGGTGGTGGCGGTAGGTAAGCTGGCCAATGCTCTCAGCCACCATGCCTTCGCATATAGATTTGTTTAAGCTAGTCATTACTACTGACATCATGTCTTCGCGTTGGTATTCGTAATAAGGTAATTAATACTACGGACACCATGTCTTCACATAATGATTTATATAAGCTAGTCAATACAACAGACACCATGTCATCGCATATAGTCTCCCTCACACAGCTGCGGGATGGAGGTTCAGGATACACTAACAGTCTAATTTGGACATGCCACATATCAGACTAAAATAGACCATTCAGCCTAAAATAGACCATGCAGCCATCCCCTTTAGTAGCAGCGTAACAAAGACATGTAATACATGTGCATCAGGCAGGCAAAGAGTCAACACACACAGTTCTACTTCAGCTGGGTACATTTTCAAGATGATTCAATAAAAAAGTAGTAAGGTCACGTTATCAAGATAATTTCAGGTTGACGGATACTTATATGGTCAAAGGCGTTTGCACACAGCCCTTACTTTCCCTTTCGATGCTCCTGCGGAGTTTGTATCACATGTACATCAGGCTCTACGCCTCTGTTCTCGATTGGTGCTGCTTCTTTGTGGAGGAATAGGATCAAGATTTCCGGCTGAAGGGTGTAGGATGTGTGTAGTCGGTAAGCAATATATATATATATATATATATATACATATACATACACAAACACACACACACACACACACACACACACACA
>NW_014040276.1:70551-79669 GCF_001186125.1 Sphaeroforma arctica JP610 | reverse complement strand
TACATATACATACACAACACACACACACACACACACACACACACACACATATATATATATACTCAAATATCACGACCATAGAACAAGCAGCGACAAAAGATGGTTCAGACTCAAGGCATTTGCACTCGACTCCATATACGCACCTGAATACTACATCTGTCATCTACCAATCGGAGTGGATACAATTTGCGACACCCATTAATATCACAACAACCAAACCAACACGCACATTACACTCAAGGTGTATAGTGTATGAGTAGTTATGTACAAACTCTCGACTCTTGTATACCTACCTGAGTAGTATAGCTGCCATCTACCAGTTGGAGTGGGTCCATAGTCCCCACTACACCGCCCCAGGTGCGTCGACCAACCACTGGACCCAGTTTCAAAGTCTGCAAAACAAATTTGAGAATATTTGGAGTGAATTCCTATGTCAGCGAAATATATTGGAGAAGTATTGAAGCGAATTAACGCCTGCCAAACAAAATTTGAAAAGTACTTGAGTGAATTTCAGTGCCTGCGAAATATATTTGAGAAGTATAAGAGAGCACTTCACAACATTTTCGACCACGAAGAATCACCAATATCAACATTCCGATAAATACTGATTTCTTCAAGATTTCAGGGTTTTAGATTTAGTAAAACCCGATCACTACAGTACAACTATATGCACATATCCATCGAACACGATCATCAGTGTATCAAACAACGTCATTGGAATGGTGACGGTATTAACGATATACGGTGGCAAATTCCATTTAGAATGAAAAACACCATATACACGTCCAGGACAAGAGATCCACTTCAGCAGGTGGATATGCAATCACTACACATGCGTACAATGCGGCATGAGTGTGTGTAGACTACACATTCATGTAGTGCGATATGTGTGTGTTTGTGTGTGTGTGTCAGAATGTGTATGTGGACTCTCGATGTTTCAGGAGTCAGCTTCTGCGTGCGCGTGTGCACCAACAAGGCTAACGCACACCGGCGAAACGCACTAGAACAGTATGCCTGCACAATACATCTGTGATCAATGGTCATTTGCGATTAAAAAAAGAAAGAAAAAAAAAGCTCTTGGGGTTGGTAACTGTATGCGTGTGCTAATCTCATAGGCACACCACGTGTACACGTTTCAATGTAACCTACGTTCACCTCATTCGAGCTTTTTGTGTACATGTAACATGCACACTATATGAACACGTTTCAATACAAACTACACTCACCTCGTTCGAGCTTTGTGTTAATGTAATAAAGCATACTATATGTACACGTTTCAATACAATCTACGTTCACCTCATTCGAGTGTTATAGGAGCGTGCCGGGCATGCGCGTGGTACACATGTGGCTACGAGTATGTTTCTCACACGCATATGCCGATTGGGTGCATATACTCGCACACAACAACGCTATAGTGTAGAAATACGACGTGTATGTGCATACTACACGTACAGATGCCGAATAGGTGTATATACTCACACACAACAATACTGCACTGTGGACATACAGGCGTGTGAGCATACTTGGTACACACCTTGAAGGACTCGACAATGCAATCCCCATCTGATCCAGTGAACTCATCACACACCATCACCACTGGCCCTATCACACTGGCCGTGGGATATGCTATCGGGGCACCGTATCGAGATATCTGCATGCAGGTTATGGCTGTGTGAGAGATTTGCCTACATATGCGAATATATATATATATATATATATACACACAAACACACACACACACACACCCACACACCCACACACATATATATATAATTATATACATATAAATATATTTATCTGTATATATATACATACATACATACCATACATACACACACACACACACACACACACATATATATATATCTATATTATAATTCAATCCGAGTTGAGTCGGACACTGCACTATCATCCATCTCACCTCAACAGCAAGTGACGGCATAGCGAGAGACTTCAGCAGCAGTTCACTGATATATCCCCCGCCATTCCCACGCACATCCACAATCAACCCCTCGCGTCGACTCTGGGGAGCAAAGGGTGTGGGTTAGGTAGATTTTGTTGTGTGTAATAGGTGGACTGTAATGCACTGTAGGCATTTCATATTGTGTGTAGTAGGGAAACTCAAATATATTTTGTCGGTTTTATATATTTTGCGAAGTAGGTAATTATAATGTAAATTGCAGGCACTTCATATGCACGTAGTAGGTAAACTATAATACATTCTGTAGTAGGTAAACTACAGTGTATTCTAAAGGCATTACATGTTGTGCATAGTAGGTAATTATAATGCATATAGCAGGCACTTCATATGCACGTAGTAGGTAAACTATAATACATTTTGTAGTAGGTAAATTACAGTGTGTTTTGTAGGTATTAAATATTGTGCGTGGTAGGTAATTATAAATTAAATTGCAGGCACTTCATATGCACGTAGTAGGTAAACTATAATACATTCTGTAGTAGGTAAACTACAGTGTATTTTAAAGGTATTACATATTGTGCGTAGTAGGTAATTATAATATATATAGCAGGCACTTCATATGCACGTAGTAGGTAAACTATAATACATTTTGTAGTAGGTAAATTACAGTGTACTTTGTAGATATTCCATATGAGTAGGTAAATTCCACCTTGTGACTCTCGGAGTGAAGAGCGTGTGGTAGGTATGCGATACTGTACGTAGCTTGCAGGCTATATTGTTGAATTATGAGGAGTGAAGAGTCTGCGGTAGATAAGTTAAGTAGTATGGTATGTGGTATGTCGGGGAGATATACATGACCTACACACTGGCAACGTGTGCACACACAACAAACGACCATACTGAAAACATGTGATTGTCAACATGCACATATGCACATGTCACACCTCAAGTGTGGACTCCGAGGCGCTCAGGCTCTCTCGTACAGACACAATGCGTAGTCCACGCGAACGATGTTGCACACAACTGCAGTACAGAACGATTCACACACATGTGTATCAGGGTGTGTAAAACTCAGCCACAAGTACACAGGGCATACCAAGATACGGACAAATAAACCTTGTGAAGTCCGTAGACAAGTGGATATAGTGACCTAGGTATAAAGTGCCGGCGGAACTCCGAAAAGCCGAGTGCTTCCATATATAGTATGTGTGTGTAGCTCTCAGTTGATATTGGCGAGACACACATGTACACCCACCGACAGGGAAGTACATAAATGTCACACAGAACATACGAACGTGCGTGTCTGCAAGGATACACACACACACACACATGCACACATGCACACGCACACATACACATGCACACACTCTCTCACACACACATGCACACGCACACATGCACACACACACACACACATGCACACGCACGCACGTACACACACAAACGGGGTGGATATGGTTACCTCGGTATGAAAGTGTCGGTGGAACTCCGAGAAGCCCAACCGTTCCATATCGGGCAGGTGTATATAGCCTACACGGTCGTTGGTGGTGCGACGCACATGAGCGCGACTGTGTGCGATGTGGTCTCTGTAGCGTGCGTATAGATCAGACCCAATACACCGCACGCGGATGTGCCGTATACTCCTGCGCAGGTGCGGGAGATGGGGGTGTATGTTGAGTTTGGAGGTGTGCAGATCTGTACATATTGGCATATACACACACACACACACACATGTATATATATATAATACAAATACATATGCGTATATATATATATATATATATATTTATATAAATACATGTACGTGTATATATATGTATACATATGTATATATATATATATGTATATATATATATTTACGCGTGTATATGTGTATCTTTGGGGGAGCCACTTTGTCAGGGCATACCCACGAATACACACGCCTCTACAGCGGTTGCCTTGTCTGGCTTGCCAGCAGCACACTTTGCTGCGAGTTGTTGCAGCTAGGGACAAACCCTAAACCCTATACACACACACAACCAGCACACTTATACAAGTGCATGTATATGAGAGTCACGCTGATGCAGAAAAGTTAGGTATACACTAGCTGCGCCGTTTAAGCGGAGATGAACCAGAAACCGTCTAATCCAAAACAACTCAAGCTGAAAGGCTACGGGAGTAGACTTTACGAGTAGACTTACTCTGAGCTGGACTCCGGAGTACTCCTCGATTCTTTTGCTATGCCACCGGTAGTGGCCTGTTTCGGTGCCGTGCTAGCTCTCCTCGTCCCCGCGCCCTTCTTCACACTTGAATTCTTCCTTGCCCCGAAAGTTTTGGCGTTTCCCGGGTTTTTGGACTCATAGATATTATTATCGCCTTTGTTGGGGGTTTGATGCTTTTCCCGCCCGGATTTGACTGTGGCACCTAGCGACGAGTTTGTTTTCGATAGGATTTTACGCCCCGTTTGACTGTCTCGCACAACGCCCATTTCCGTGCCCGAATCCCTTTGCTCCTGAATGGGTGCAGGATGAGGGAGCCAAAGAGTGAGAACACACACATATATATATGGCTAGTAGTTGGGTCAAATGTGTAACTCAGATCACACACTCAGCGATACTAATAGTAATTGGAAGTAAACAGGCAAACTCTATGACGATAATTAGACACACGAACACTGATGCTTACTACAATTTGATCAAGCAAACATGCAAATTCAGCTATTCAGTAGTATTTGGAAGTAAACAGGTAAACTCAATGATGATAATTAAACACACAGACACAAACAGACACAATGATGTATGGTACAATTCGACCAAGTAAACACGCAAACACAGCTATGAACTAGTAATTCGAAGTAAACACGCGGACACAATGATGTTTACTATAATTTGATCGAAGAAAGTAAAGTAAAAACGCGCACTCAACGATACCAGTAGTAATTTGAAGTAAACACGGATGCATTGATCCATAGCTTACACACATGCGATCAGGGAAGCGCAGAAACTGCCATCCACGTTATGTGAGATAAAAACAGTCATTTCATAACGCACAACAATACACGTAAAAACACACCTATACAAAACACCCAACATGTACGACAAGAGGGACAATATGCACGACAACAAAGGATACATACGCCAATCAGGTCTATACATGGGACAATATGAGTCTTCTGTAAACGTCAAAACACATCGACACACAGCACCCAACATGTACGACAAGAGGGTCAATATGCACGACTACAAGGGATACATACGCCAATCAGGTCTATACATGGGACAACAAGAGTCTTCTATAATATCTGACTATGCAAACCTAACATACGACTACTCATCGACTTTGATAATACTACGATAGCGCTTCCTCTTCTTGGTTTTCTTTCGTTCTTTTACCTCGGACGTATCATTGTCCCTCTCGCTATCGGTCACGGCTACGGGTACCGTCATAACACTCCCCACGCTTTTGTGCTCTGCATTCTTGGTAGACCCATTTATAGACCCATTCATATCCTTCTTAGGCTGTTCTGCGGCTGCGCCTGTACCATACCCTATCGTTTTAGTACCTTTGCCTACTGCTTTGGTCTTGGACTTTGAGTCTGACTTGGCAGCCGATTTAGGCATGACACTCAGGAGCACTTCAGAGTATGCCATCCCTGCATGGTGCGAGAGTCATATTTATGTGTTAAGTTATGTGGATGGATATAAATAAAGCAAATATACAACTATATCTAAGAAATAATTGCTTTTGCGAATGTATATATACAATTGTGGACCTACGAATATACGCATATGTGTATACTTACGTACACGGCTGGTAAATGCAAATAAGTTCTACCCACATACGAAGATTATATAGTAAAAGTAATATTATATATATATATATAATTATATGCTAACATGGAATATAGGATATACCTAAATCAACATACTACTGGTATCTATATTCATACACATAGAACCAAATAGCAAACATATCAAATCCCATACTACGAACACACTCTCAATATACAGCAGCCTGACACCCTTTAATAAAACCAAGCAACACATCCAGCCCAGCTTCACATACCTAGTAGTAGCTCGTTGGGGGTAGTGTGCCTATCCAGCTTCCGTCTATTTATAGCAACCAATAAATCGCCTTTCCTCACACCCACAGCTGGCTTGGCCAAGGGACCGCCGTTCTGCGGATGCCACACATCTCCGTTGACAATGTGGGAGATTGCATACGCCTGTGCGGAGGCAAAGAGGCGGTCTGAGAGTGTAGCAGCTATGGGTATAGCGGGAGTTCATAGACACACACGGGCGCATGTTTATACAGACAGATCTAATACAAAAGTATGAACCGGGTATGCCGAAAAAGGTGAAGTGTATCTGCTACGCTAACTTCTTCTACCTACATACGCACCTGGGCAGACATACATATAAGCTGAACCGCCCTGTGGCTCACAAACGACCAGAACACCGGTGAGTGCACATAGACGGATGTACACAATAGAATCACCTACACACACAACTCAAGAGTGCATACAAGTGCCCGAGATACACACTCTGTGCACCTCAGTCCATGCAAAGTCAGCTCTCAGACACCTAGGCGTAGTATGCGTGCACGGTCTACAGGTACCACGGAACAGGCATCGGGCGCGCATGTCTTGGATGGCGTTTACATACGAGCCCACACATACGTATATGAACGTCAAGCTACATACGTATGTATACACATATCTGTCACACACTCACACCCCGTGTTCAACATACAAAGGTATATACAAGTCAAGATTACATACGTAAACACACATCATATCTCACACACAGATCCCGTGCACTTCGCTCCACGCAAAGTGCCCCCCACACACCTAGGCCAGATGTGTTGGCAATCTCTGTCGCCGCCACATTATTTTGCTTAAGATGTCTACTTATTATTTAACACTCGCGAATACACATACGTACACCAAAGTATTAGTCAAGTTTGCATGCAGAAAGGCCACACCACACATACATACCCACATATATATATGCATACACAGACAGACACACATACAAAGACATACAAAGACGTACACCAAAGTATTAGCCAAGTTCGCATGCAGAAATGCCACATCACACATACATAACCATATATATATATGCATACACAGACACACAGACACAGACAGACACACATACAAAGACATACAAAGACGTACATACGTACATCAAAGTATTAGCCAAGTTCGCATGCAGAAATGCCACATCACACATACATACCCATATATATATATGCATACACAGACACACAGACACAGACAGACACATATAAAGACATACAAAGACGTACCAAGACATACACAGACACAGACACAGGTACAAACATAGACACAGATACAGACGCAGACGCAGACATACACAGACACAGTCACACACATTATCACACACATACCCCGTGCTCCTCGCTCCAGGTAAAGTCGGCCCCCAGACACCCAGGCTTGATATGTCTGCGGTGTTTGTAGTCACCACCCCAGGCACTGGCGTGCGACGTGCACATCTCCGACTGCAACTCTGTCAAGATATCCGCCACTTCCGATCGACACGACGCACGGGCAACCAACGGCAGATATAGATCGCGTTTGGCTCCCCAGTCCACACCATTCAGGTTATCTGTGACCGAATGTGTGCGTCGATGTAAAGGTACACATATATGTTTATATATATATGTGTGTGGATGTATCGTTTTGTGTGGGTGTGCGTATATATATATATATATATATATATATATGTCTGTGTGATGAGCGAGAGAGAGGAGGGTGTACATGAGAGGACGTGCGTGTCTGTTTGTGTGCGTGTGTGTATTAGCACAAGCATTTGTTGACTAACCCATCTATTCGTACCCTCCCACCACTTAGAACTGCTAACCAGGAACTGTAGTTGTTTCACTGCTAATTGCACCAATCTGTTGGTGCTGTGCTATAGAGAAAATGTGTAAATCTATAGGGAATTCTCTAAAGCTGAAAGTAATATTAAACAGATTTGTTCGTTGGCCTCCCAAGTTGGCTTCTGTGTTTGTGTGTGTGCAACCGTGCTGTGCGTTTATGTGATGGTGAAGCACACGTGTAAAAGCGTGGTGGAAATATACGCAATTGATAAATGATAAGGCTTATACAGCCATACTCATAGTGTACGACAGCATGTGGCAAACTTTTGTAGTGGGATCAGAAGTAAAAATGATTTTACAGATACGAAGTTCGACAATGCATTCACTATTGGGTATATATATATATATATATATATATATATATATATAATAGCTATATACACACACACACACACATATATATATATATAAATATATATATGTATATATATACATACCTATACATATATACTAGGGCATACTAAATACATGAGCCGTACATGTGCAAGCAACCCTTCTTTTCAACATACACATACATACATATACATAGACCCACCCACCTGAGTAATACTTATCGCGCATGGCCCGCCAAGTCTCCAGAAACATTTGCCTCCACTCGTGCCTAGGGTTAATTTCACACAATACACGCGAGTCTATGTCCAGCACACCCGACAGACGCGAAGCCGCACCCTCATCGTCATCGTCGTCATCATCTCCGCCAGACTCACCCGCAGGCACACACTTCAACTCGCCTGGGAATGGGGGGTGCGGGTGTATGTGTGTATAAGTGTATGCATGCATATGAGTATGTGTATACATGCATGTGTATGTGTGTAAATTTGTAAAAGTATACGTGTTTCTATGTGTATTCGCGTATAGTGTATGTGAGTATGAGTATGTGTACATTTCTGTAAATGTGTATACAAGTGCATCTGTGCATCAACATAAGTGTATGTGTATGGACAGGTAGCGTTTCCATTGATGATTTCGATTTGCAAAGACTTAATATTCTTAAACGAAGCAGGGACACAATAGCACATATAACACATAAGCGTGGATGTCTGTGTGTGTATATATACGATAGTAGAGACAAGACTTCCACTCTGGTATTCGTAATTCTCCCAGGCACACTCTGACCACAGTCACACTTCACGACTCCAAATATATGTATTTGTATATAGTGTGATGTACTCACCAATGTACGTGTGTATGGAATTGCGTCCGGATGTGTTCTTGAAATCGCCACAGTGTAGTGCAGACAAGCTTTCTGCATGTGCATACAATACATACATACAAACATACATACATATATATATATATATATAAATATATAAA
>NW_014040276.1:39529-53922 GCF_001186125.1 Sphaeroforma arctica JP610 | reverse complement strand
TATATATATATATATATATATATATATATATATATATATATATATATATATATATATATATATATATATATATATATATATATATATATATATATATATATATATATATATATATATAAATATATATATATAGTATACTTTTGAAAATACATAATCTTCTTATCTATGACCGGACAATTCAAAGGCGCCGTCGCACTAACCACAGTTACATACTAATACATACCTGGAAATGTAGTTAAGCGGCGTGCATAACCACCTTTAGCTGAAATACACCACAAATCATCTTCACAACAGAATAGAACTGTATCTCCGTGCACACAAGGGTAACGATAGTATCCAGGGCAGTTTTCCTACAGATTGAGAAAGTATAAGGTACATCAGATCCTTGAAAAAACTCGGTATTGACTGCTGGTCAAATGTTTGGGGCATTGTGTTATAGTAAAAAACTCCTGAAATATAACAGCCTCGCAAGCTATAGTTCGATAAATAGTGTACGGTAGGAACCATAGTATGCGTTTCAATAAGTTGCCGGTAGATACCACATCTGTCTGGACTTAAAAAGGGATCTGTAAACCTCAACCATCTCATACAGCCGAAGAAAAACCAGGGATACAATTAGCATATCACATAGCTCCGCGTGTCTATATCAGAAATCCACAGCAACTACACCAATTCCACTAGTCTTGTGAAGCTTCTGAAGGTAATGCACGATATGCAGTACATCGAAGCGCTTAGTTTTGAAACGCTTATAGAGTGCAGCATGTGATGAGGGGTAGTTCTTGGTGTAACATACCTCTGCGAAGGGATCGTTCATGTCTGGATACTGCATAATGGGCCTTCAATAGTCGAGATTGTCTTGCAATGAGGGATTAGGAGGTCTAGATCGCATCAGCTCGTCTTCCTATGATGCAGACTGTAGAGCTTCATACATTATATGACAGAG
The DNA here is from genome assembly GCF_001186125.1 of Sphaeroforma arctica JP610. Lineage (NCBI taxonomy): Eukaryota > Ichthyosporea > Ichthyophonida > Sphaeroforma > Sphaeroforma arctica. Next base: position 52,979 of record NW_014040276.1, on the reverse strand, counting down.
TCGTGGGCAATATGTGCGTATGTGTATTATGTGATTGTGTGTAGTATGTACTTACGTGCAGTATGTACTTACGTGTACTATGTTCTTATGTGATATATGTACATACATGCAGTCCGTACAATTCTAGAATAAATACATGCAAGTAAACAAACCACTTGAGCCGCGAACTCGTGTCTGGCCATCGATAAATTAGTGGAAAGTGGAACTCCTCGATCCCGCCAAAACTTCCAATTTTAGAAAACTCAAGAAAAGGGCTGCCTCGCACCTCGCGACAAAAAAAGGGACCGGTGGGCTCTAGAGAGAGAGTCACTACTCTCTCACAGAGAGAGTATTTATTTAAAAATTAAAAAAAAAGGTCAAGTGTGGGAACCAGAAGAAGGACATGGGTATTTTGATAAATTTTTAATTTTGTCCCAGGACCCAGGTCATAAAGAGGTTCTCTCTCTTGGGTTTACACTTTACTGCATACAATACGAGTGTGTATCTATATACGCGGGTGTGCCTAACTTCAAAGCAGCGTTGGATCTGATACAACGAGGTACAGTGCAATCTACGTGGATTTGCCTTCGTCTAAGCGTATAGATCTACTGCACAGCTGATGATTAAACACCAATTTTGATATTAAAGGTGGTGAAAATATGCATAAGCTTCTAAATTGAAACATTAGAAAGCTATGAGATATGATGACCAGCCTGCGTTGGAAGATCAGGTGGGGCTCCACTTGGGATCGTACAACACCCGCACATACGCAGTATAACATAACAGCCAAACTTACGAATTTTCTATAACTCTCTGAGGGGTACACTCTACCGCTCAGATCGGTTCGGTGTGGCTGTGATTACAACATATATCACATCTGTTCTATAGTTCCGCGTAACTACCCACTGCACTCGACATGCACTTATTTTCTGCCGGCATTTCATATGGTATTAAATATAGTATTTCATGTGGTATTAAACATAAAAGCCACTCCAGCGACCTTCTACGATAGCGTGTAGGCGAGGTTGAGAGTTCTCGCTATTCTTTCAGCACACGTGTGTCCCATTTTCCCTGCGATTAACATAGGCGAGACACACAGGCTCTTTCCGGGATAAATTAACCTTCCGGATGAGCGGCAAGGCGTGCTTTCTGTCGTTGTTACTATGGACACTGACAGATATGTCAACTCCACATTTCTATGCCATTTCCCAGGCGGTTTGCTTAGTATTCCGGCTGTTGTCGGTTCGTGATGTAGATACAGGTATATCATCCACCGCATTTCTGTACACAATACTTGGCTTATATGGCAGTACTACACATCCTCTAGCTGTGCAGTGGTCATACTTGCCGGCAAGTGTCACAGGTATGTTGTCACCGCATTCCTGTTCGCAATACTTGGCTTATATGGCAGTACTACACATCCTCTGGCTGTGCAGTGGTCATACTTGCTGGCAAGTGTGTTTTGATGTGCTTCTTCAACAGAGGAATATTCCTCAGCGGCTGGTCGCATACGTGGCACTTCATATCCCGTTTCAAAGCCGCCTGCACCTTTTCACTGTCGACCTGTTGAAAAAAAGGAAAAAAAGAAGAAAAAAAGAACGTAGTCTGTGAAATGGTGCACGCGCACAAAATTACAAGCACTCTGCGCAATCAATTCAGCTAGAACGACCGAAACACTTGTATCTGTTAGTAGGACCTTTAGCAAGCGGTTCTGCGTGGAGCTTTATTTCTAAATTCTTGTCTATCGTTTTAGGGTTTTAGGGTTTTAGGGTTTTAGGGGTTAGTTGGAAGTCGCCCATGGACATGTGTAGGATATACATACAGCAAAAAAACTTGAAAGCGAACACACCGCGAAAGACGACATCCGTAACGAGTTGGTAGCAATCACTTGATAGGCTGTGAGTGGTTCGAGAGTTCACGATATATGCACATATTCTTCAAATCATGTTCGGCTTAATTTGAAAGTCCACAACATATACTTCTAGTTACATACGACCGGTTTAAATACATTGAAGGTCCACTGTATATACCTCTATTTACATATGGCTGTTTTGCTTACCTTGCAGAATTAACGATGTTTGTTCATATTCCACACACATATACATCATGTCCTGCTTCATACCTTAACTTCGCCCTTGGCCTTTAGCATCGCCAACAGTTCATCTGTATCGATGAAGTATTCCGTTGTGAAGGAATTCCAGTGCTTTTTGTTCTTCAGTCGCTCGGAGTCAAAGTCTTGGCTTATCACGTGTATATGGAGTTGCCTGGGACGATATAATCAACGGGTTGCAGCCGGTATTAGACTTCAGTTTTACACTATGCAAAGTGGATAGTGAGAAGTTTTGGTAGTGTATAAGGTGAATGACTGAACCAATCAATGTAGTACATAACACATGCTATCACCTATGGATACATCAGTCAAATGAGGCTGGTCAATAGTCTTCTCGCACTTTGCTCACACAACTGTGGACTCCCACTCCAGCAGCATCGCGCATCACACATCCATGGCACATCAGTACACACCCTTACCAATCACCAACGAGCACTCAGACTTATCCCTGCTATCACCACATCAGATCCTATCCATATTCTTTATATCTTTATATGTAGTTCAATCTTAAGATGAGTGCCCATTGCATCACACACACATGGCACATCAGTACACACTCTTACCAATTACCAACGATCACTCAGACCTATCCTTGTTATCACCACACTAGAACCTATCCATATTCTTTATATCTTTATATGTAGTTCAATCTTAAGATGCGTGGCCATTGTATCACACACACATGGCACATCAGTACACACTCTTACCAATCACCAATGATCACTCAGACTTATCCATGCTATCACCACACCAACATATATACACATTCTTAATAGCATCCAATACGGTTTATTTGTGGTTCGTTCTCAGATATGTGTCCATTGCATCACACACACATGGCACATCAGTACATACTCTTACCAATCACTAACGACTACTCAGACCTATTCCTGTTATCACCATACCAGAATCTATCCATATTCTGATATCATGCAATATGTTTTATATGTAGTTCAATCTGGAGAAAATCTATCCATATTTTTATATCATCTAATATGGTTTATATGAAACTCAATCTTAAGATACGTGCCCATTGCATCACACACATATGACACATCATTACATACTTGTGCCAATCACCAACGATCACTCAGACCTGCCACTGCTTTCCCTGTACCAAAATCTATCCATATTTTTTACATCATCCAATATGGTTTATATGTAGATCCAATATGGTTTATATGTAGTTCAATCTCAAACGTGTGCTCATTAAATCCAAGGCCTCCTACCTAACACTGGGTATGGCGTGTATCCCCGCTCTGAATCCCACGTCTCTTAATTCAGGATGGTCTCTCTTCATCTTGGCTATCACCCTGTGCAGTCGACGAATCAGCGTAGTTATACAAACATATATATCCCATTCGACAGACCTTCCAAAACCTGGCATCACATCATACTCACACGAACGGTAGCACTCAGTATTGCCACCCACACTTTATAGAGAGAAAACTATGTGCTTGTAAGGTGTAGCAAGTTGGTATAGACCCCCACGAACATTAAAATGCGAGCTTGTATGCGAATGATATGCTAGGTACCATTTGCTGTTGTTGAGTGCTAGCCGCCCTGAAGAAACAGCCACAGGCGCGGAGAGTATCACAACTGGTGCAACAAAGCATGCAGCTGCTAACATCTCCCATGCAATCACCAGGCAGGCAACTAGAGCATAGAGCACCACAATACTCACGGGCAGACCGGACATAGACATAGACACAACACGTGGGAGATAAGCAGGCGCACCCAAGCACACGAGCATACACTACGTACCACAGGGATCGCTCATGGATGTGTTGGAGGAGAGGAAGATCTGCAGTTGTCAGACACTTGGGCTCATCTATGCTTCGTTTGGGTATCACTAACATGTGGCAGCGGGCCTGTACAGCGTATGCACACGACGTTAAGTCAAAATGAATTTTAAATTATAATGAATTTTGAATTACAATGAGTTTCGAGTCTTTGTGAATATGCCGAGGAGTGCAATTTAAACTGGCAGACAGATAGTTCTTTGCACACGCTACGAAGGAGATGAAGGTAGATGGGCTTGCAAATAGCCACAGCGTCTACGTTATATACCTGTAAATGTGCTCATATGGCATGTTGGGATGTGCGACAACACTACAACAAAGAGATGACCAGTACGTGCCACTATATGCTGATGGTGTACTACAGATGGTAGAGGCATTTGTTTGCGCTCTCGAGACCTTGTCCACAGTAATTAGGCGCAGATCACTGGGGAATGCCAATTCAATGAGAATTATGAAGATTTGGCTGAGAGGAGGCCTACATCTTGTTGATTGGTACTAACAGATATGAACCATCGAATTCAAACGAGCTTATAGGACACAGAAGGTGACGGTGACGAGGTAGGTATGTGTGTACTCTGACGCACACACATTGATTACCCAGGACGCCTGGGTGTATCAGCACTCGCGAGTGAGTCATCGGTCTACAAACCCAACAAACCCAATGACTCATACATTCGCTACATGTACTGCACGCAGTGAAGTCATGCCCGCCATCTCTGTAGCAATCAACCTTGTAGCACACACACACACCTTGTTATATGTATCCCGCACCACCACGCACGCTTTGTCCTCATGGTATAACTCATCTGTGTGATTCGCAGTGTCGTTGACGTAAGGTATCAAACCATCCAGATACGGCTTGATGAGATCTTGGGGTCTGGTAGTGCCGTCGAATAGTACGTCTTCAAATGCGTCTAACTCTCCCTATGCCCAAAGGTAACAAGAAAAGGTGCAAGATCAATGGCTATGCGATAGGGAAATGATACCCACGATTGTACGGTTAAGCAATACCATTCGAAAACGCATATTTAGATCGTCGCTGCTAAATGGTTAAGTATACAATCTTTAACTGTTGATATATGCGCAGGTGTATGATTGACTTATTTGCACCCACATACCACATGCACACGGCAACTCAAATGCAAACGCAAACGCAAACGCAAACACAAACGTATATGTATATATATATATACATACATACATACACACAAACATACACGCACACACACACACACACGCACACACACACACACACACATATATATATATATATATATATACATACATACATACATAATTAATTATAATCTATATATATATATATATATATATATTTTATATATTAATATGTAATACAATTGTGATGTGCTCTATTGTAGTTATCGATGTTCGTTATAAGTTGACAGATTAAAATGAATTCTTGAACAAAAGTATGTATACTGACATATTTAGTAAATAAAGTACAACTTTGATACACCCACAAGATCTGTATGCGTCTCTTAACCTAATCGTTATATATGTACACATACGTATGTACATATTGGGTTATATATACGCACATAAACGTGTACTTGTATACAGCTTTATGCACGCTTCTATGGAGATAGATAAATATACACGTTTGGCTAACATACCTCCGTTTGATCCTTCGGATTATCTAACTTAGCTCTCTTGGTCAGTGGTTGCTCTTTGATACTGTTATCTGTTTGTGAACAAGCAGTGATAGAAGTTACCGAGTGATGGAATGTATTGAATGTTATATAACGTGTATACAGTCATTGATGCAAGACACAAGCTTTCTCACGCACGCATAGACAAGTACGTAGTGAGTAACGGTATGCGAATTGGACTTGTATGTCGTGTTCGAGAGGAATAAAGGGAGTGCACGTCAAAATACACATGCACGTCAAAATACACACCACACAATCGACATCCAAATAGATTGCGTCTATATACAGTGTATAAGTAGTTGATGGATGATAAACTCTGCAGATAACAATACACTGGATGATATAGCTTTGCGTCTGCACAATCCATGTGATTGATAAAAATTGAAACTCCGAATCACAACACATACCTTCTGAAGAAGACATAGTTGAGAAGCCAAAGTTTCGGACGGCTATCGAAACCAGTGCTTTACGATAAGACGAACAGTAGCTGAACTGTCACTGGCTGTTGATGTATACTATTGATTGTCTCTGGAGGAAACAATACCTCGCGACGGCCTGCATTATAAGCGCACACCACTACTATGCTTAGCTATACTTCCCTGTGGTATATTGGGTGGGTGGGGGAGGATGTATCCGCCGGTGGTATCGTATCGGAGTGTATACAGCGTGTACTACATGAACATTGATCGTCTGTGTAGGTGGTCTTAGTCATATAGTTTTTAGTATATTTTACTTGTTGGTGTGGTCAGTTGGCCTGGATCAGTGACGCCGTCGGCCGTGATACGGTGAAGATTGTCGTCGATTTATTTATTATTGTGTTGTTTGCGGTTTCGTACAGCGGGTGGCCTCCTGCTAGGACCAACACCATATATAGTCACGCGAATGATTTGGCGGGAGGTTTGTGTGGCATTCACCAGTGATATCACTTTTTTCAAAAAATTATTAAATAAACATCCTTATCCATCATTGATCTTAGCCTATCAGATTGTTTTATTTAGTAAGCTATGTATGTATCCATCTCATCACAGTTTCCAACAGGTTTATATAAGTTCTGTTAAAAGACTACAAGTACGCCCTCCTTGTTGAGTTGCAAGAAGGCGACACGTCTTAACGATTTCCACAGCCGGGGGCAAGTATATCTCACAAGTATGCGAATAGAGTGATTGTTGAGCTTCGGATTGCTTGTGTGAGACTACCACGAAGACCGAGTGCTACATACGGTACGAGCCCATGCCTCCAATGGCGCAATCCTCACATGCCACACAGTACAGGCTGATAGTATATAACGACAAGACTCAAAAGACCTTATCACTACAAATGATACAAATGACGGCTATACCTGTCGGAAGTCAACAAACACTGCACTCACACTCCGTACCTACGTTACTCTAGGACACTACGTAACCAGAAAGCACGATGCAGCTAGTCAACAAACCTTAGGACGTCACGCTTGCATAAGTCTGTGACGACTCACACGAAAGTTTGAGGGTGATACAAGCAAGCGCTTGTGTGGGACAATCACAAGTATTAGTGCACCAGAGATTGCACCACCTCTTTTAAAAACTCTAAAACTCGATATACACACGCACATACGTGCATGGACAAGTATGATTGCATAACCTCTTTCATACAACTAAGGGAGGATATTGTGTCTACAACTTGTATGCCTCGACATACGCACGCACATACGTGTATGTACAAATATGATTGCACCACCTCTTTCATACAACTAAGGGAGGATATCGTGTCTACAACTTATATGCCTCGACATACGCACGCACATACGTGTATGTACAAATATGATTGCGCCACATCTTTCATAAAACTAAGGGAGGACATCGTGTCTAGAACGTATATGTCTCGACATACGCACGCACATACGTGTATGCACAAATATGATTTCATATAACTAAAGGAGGACATCGTGTCTAGAACGTATATGCCTCAACATACACACGCACATACGTGTATGGACAAATATGATTGCATCACCTCTTTCATATAACTAAGGGAGGACATCGTGTCTAGAACTTATATGCCTCGATATGCGCACAAATATGCGGTTTCATGAGAACCTATTCATTCTATATTTGCAGACGCCCAACAGTATCAAATGCGCATACGTAAACATGAACTTCAATTTACTTGCGTGATTGTATATGTTTGTAATGCTTTTCTCTTGCCCTGTATTGCAAGCTGCTAAATTGTACGGTGTATCTGTGGTGCCTCGTCTCAAACTCAAAATACGGCCTGTATACGCCCTCCTTATACACTCTAGCAAAGTCCATGCATCTCATAGCCGCTTCCTTCGGACCTTCCTACTTCGCATGCATGGAAGCGTACGCCAGTTCCTAACACAAACTCAGTTATGTATACCTCCACAAGCCACTACACACGACGCTACAACCATGCACGCCAGTCGCCGTATTCGCTATACACACTCTCGTCTGTCCTTGTAGACTCCCCTACGCACCTTAGCACTCCTGCTATTGTCCCGGGTGACACACACACACACACCGTCTATACACCTTCCACAAACCTGCACCGCTCACAGCCATGTAGAGAGCCGTTGTACACGGGCATTCTCTGCACGATACACCAACGCCAAATACACAGATATATGAACGCTGTTTCATTCAAACCTGTACCGACCTGGTATTGAGATACCGATACTTCAAACGTATACCAAAGCCGGTTTCGGGTAATCGCAGGCTAGTTCATATGTGGACCTCCAATCACACCGCTGCTTCTCAGTATAGGCCAACACCGTGCATATAAACGCACACGACCCCACACCACGTGCGCATTTGGACTACGCACTCGGGTGAAACGTATTCATTTGGACTACGCACTCGGGGTGAAAAACGTACTCATTTGGAATACGTATGCCTCGGTGGCCAGGCTACAACGGTGATCCCCAGGACGACTTAACGTGTAGAGTGCATGCGTAACGCACACCTCCGATACGCCTCGAGGGTATATAATGTAATATCTGCAGATATCCAACAGTGTCATCTACATACTCCGATGTGATTTACACAATCTGCAGTACATAATCTACAGACCATGTCTACCAACAGACACTTCCGCGGCAGGAGACTACTGTAGAAAGCTTTGCTGGATGGCATCACCAGCAGTTTGACATCTCAATGGGGAGTGGGGACGTGACCATCTGTTGTGAGGGTGTAGCGGGAGCCAGTACATTGTTCGTGTGGAGATATTTGTGCAAGAAAAAAGGAAAGAAAAAAGGAAGAGAGAGTGAGGGGGGGGGGGAAGGGAAGGGAAAGGGCTAGGGTTTCTCATTTTATCCAGAATTATGGGCATGCGATCCCTTTCATAAACGAAACTCTCCCATCAATTACTACCCCGTTCCAGATATCATGCATATGAATTGCCAGTGATATGGGTATGTATGTGTACACTCCATTCCAGATATCATGCATATGAATTGCTAGTGATATGGGTGTGTATGTGTACAATCCATTCTAGATATCATGCATATGAATTGCTAGTGATATGGGTATGTATGTGTACAATCCATTCCAAATATCATGCATATGAATTGCTAGTGATATGGGTGTGTATGTGTACAATCTCGTATGGACCCGTACACTTCAGCAATTTCCGCAAGGAAGCGACCCGCTCAAAGGTTTGCAGCATCCGAACCGGAAGGTTCAACCGGCTAGGGCATTAACATGTAACGGGATCAACCCCATGCACAAACTACAATAAGGCCCATAAATGATAGAATAAGACAAATTAGAAGCAAATATAAGACCACCCCCACCACACAGCGTCGCAGATGACTGCACCCAACTCGCATATAGTATACACGCCTTCCCTGTGTGTAGTATCTAGGCTCAGGAGCACATAGAGATATACACACGCAGCCATTTCCCAAATATACATAGACACTTTCGAGCAGCTAAATGCTACGCTGTATACACATGCACACACATATCTATGTAGCTCGATATCATAAGCATTCCGTTGCCTTAGCCAGCTCCACCTGACCACCCTCCAACTTCATGATTTACATAAATTGACATCCATATCGTCGATAGTCAATGAACCACACAGGCATGCCCAGTACATGTTTCTCATATACACACATTATCGGCACACATATACCCATATACACACCTCTATTTATAGCCTCCAAACACATATATTCACTTAGCACCTCCAAACACCCCCATTTACTTATAACCTCCAAACACCCACACATACCCACATAGAAGTTCCGTGTAGCCTTGGGCAACTCCACCTTGAGCCCCTCCAGCTCCTTGGTCAGCCTAATCTGGCAGCCTAACCGCGAGTTTTCCTTCAGCTGCACCGCCATATCCAACATGTCCTCTTCCTCCTCCTCTGCTTCCGGCAGTGTGTCCAGATAGTCTTCATCCACGTACACGTGACAGGTCGAGCAGGCCAGCGACGCCTCACACGCGCCTGTGCCCAGGAGAGCAGGCACGTTGATGTGTGAGCATTGAACATACATTAACTACGCGATAAGTCAGCGACACTTTACAGACACCTGCGCCCGAGATAGCATTATAAAATGTGCACATATGTATATTGGAAGCTCCGGCGGCCATGAGATATATGTTTACTATAATATATACAGCACTAGGTGTAAAACAAACTCAAATCAATAAAATGGACCACTGTATATGAGAATGCACATAACACACACACACACACAACCACCAGATGCATCGCATACATGCTATACAAACTCGTACAGTACCTTCCATAGGCACATCGTATCTGTGGCACAAGTATAGCAGATTATCTCCCACTTTGCCCCTTATCACCTTTTCGGTGCCATCTCGGAGAATCACCGAGACGTTCACACTGCGTGATAGTCAGTATACAATAAGAATAGGTCGGATACATATGCTGTTTTCATACATACTTTGAAAGGACATTTTTTCATACATACTTTGAAACGACATAAATCAAGTGTGTGTGTGAAAGTACAAGTCTGTTTGTATATGAAATGTAGTCCAATGGCAGCGTTGGAACACACAGACGATGCGGAAGTGGGTGAGTTTAAACTGCTCATTATGACCGAACGTCTGAGAGATTGGAAAGAGAAAAGAGAGGATATTGCATACTTTACACAAACCTTATTCACCTACTCCAGTACACAAACGGTGATATCAACTAATTCACTACCGGACAAACAAAATAAAATAAAATTCATAACCTTGCTTAACCTTGGAGACCACAGGATATGCGACAGTACAGAGATTGGTACAACTTGATGATCAGTAAATGAACATGCGTGTTCGTAAGTAGAATCTCAGAAGTCCATACCATATGCAAGCTATACTAAACAATTAACATATATCCATCAATCATACGGATAGAGCACATGCATACAAGCAGGAAAATGCATACACATCCGCTACAACAAGACATACACTTCATCCTCGGATTTGGGGTCCTCCCACTCGAAATCCCCGTGACGCAGACCCCCTAACGAACAAAATGTGAGATACAAATATGGTCAGTATGTCATAGTGTACACAGCGAGACATTGAGCAGAAATGAATCAACAACTTCATGAGGCAGGTTTCATACATGTGCGTTCAAATAGGCGTGCGAAAGTGTATACCTATATACACAAGCATATATATATTTGAATACACATTTATATATATATATATATATACAAACCGAAACAGAAAATAACAAAAAAACATACATTCGTATATATATATTTATATATATAATATATATGTAAATGCATATATATATATATATATATATATATGTATGTATATATATGCAAATCTACAAATATATATACGTACATACACAGAAACACACAGACACGTACTGACACTTATACACAGACAAACCCATATATATATATACAAACATATATATATATAGAAGTAAAAACAGCAATAGATAGATATATCCATATATTTATATATACATCTATATAGATATATACATATATATATTTATCTAAATATACATATAAACATAGATATATATACATAATATATACTTAATATATATATATACATATATACATATATACACATATATATGAATATATGGATATATAGATAGATCGACATACAGACCATAAAATATATATGAATGTCTCTTTAACCAACGATCTATTGATGTACATATATATAGATATATAGATATATAGGTATATGGACAGACAAACAGATAGATAGATAGACACACACACATCTATACTTGTACATGTTTACACACACACACACACACACACATATATATATATATATTTAATATATATGCATATATACTTAATATACTTAATATATATATTTGTATGATATTGATTCTTATATTTCACTGCAGATCGCTGTCAGGCAGCGTAAAAAAATCATATTGCAGACACAAGCCGGCAGACGAATATAGTGGAGCGCATTAATACCACATACATGGGAGTGAAGTATTGGCCTTCATTTTATACAATCTAGGTGAATGTAGCTAGACCTGTCAGTATTTCAATTTGGCATTTCGCCAGTGCTGAAGAAAACTGCATACCTATACGTGTATGAAAAGCAGATCGAAAGACTACACCCTGTGTGGCAGCTCGGAGTCCGCTCCCGTTTACAGATCGAGTAAGATCGCCAAAGAAGCATCTGCGAGCCATCTGACTCTGACGGGAGGCCCGAGCAACGCTTCCCGTACATATACTTGCTAGTGTACCTAAGAACATTATAAGAATGTTAAGTGGCTGAGATATATATCGCTCGTCTCCGCCGTGCTTTCACTATTCACTATCTTTTGTTGATCAACTGTGCATAGCTTTTCAGTTTGTCTTATGTTTTAACATGTGTAGTAGATGAATTTACATGGTTCAGTTCCAAGGTAAATTTAAGCTGCATGGATAGCCTTCTAAATTGTACCTGGCGGCGTGGCCAAAAGGGGCGAATGCAAGGCCACGAATGAGCTTAAAAATGATGACTCAGCTTTATGACCCTCTACTCTCTACTATGATTGTGTAGAGTAGTATTTACATAGCGTAGTAGTAGAGAAAAAATAAAAATAATAAAGGCTGACGGACAAAAGACATAAATAAGTCCGCAGTCCGCTGGACACAGCGTTTTACTATTTTAGCACATACGTTTTTCAGAACAGTTCGAATGCGGAAATAGGGTATTCACTATTTTATCGTATGACAGATTAATAAAAGATAGAAGTATACAGTATATACACTATTTTACAGGCCGACGGATTAGCAACAGGTGGAGGTTATACACTAGTATATTACGTGATAGATTAACAGATAATTCTGGGGTTTGAAGTTTTGAACAAAATTTATGTATGCATATACGTACATAGCTTATATACCCACAGTCCCACATTATAGCATGGTAGTCGAGTAAGCGAGCGTGTTGATAAAGTGTTTAGTTGCGTGCTTGAAGCCATAGTAGAATATAACAGCTACAGCGTACACATGACCAGGTACTAGGATGACCTACAGCCTTTGAGTGAGAAATGCATTGAACTAAGATATTTTAAACTAACGAGCATGCACACCTACAAACACGAGTCCGATATATATTACGCACGCGTATCACACACACAAAAATACAAGTTCACATACACACACAAAAATACAAGTTCACATACACACACACACACACACACACACACATAAATATATATACATATATTATATTATACATTATATATATATATATATATATATATATATATATATATATATATATATATATATATATATAAACAGATATATATATATATATATATATATATATATAAAAGCGTGTATGTATGTATATATATATATAGTATAATAATATAATAATAATATAATAATATAATAATATATATATGTATATAACTTGCATTATATATATGTGGGA
>NW_014040276.1:28532-36715 GCF_001186125.1 Sphaeroforma arctica JP610 | reverse complement strand
TATATATATATATATATATTTATAATATATATATATAGATATAGATATATAGATATGTATATATATGTATATATACATACATTTAGCTGTACAAGTGTATGCATATGTGCTGTATATGTTTTAGGTGCTTTAATTTTATGTACATGTACATGAACAGGTACATGTACTTGTACTTGTACAAGTTCTTGCACAGGTATATGTACATAGATTTTTACATGTATACGTTCAAGTATATGTACGTGTACATGTACATGCACATGTACATCTACAAGTATATGTACGTGTATATGAACATGTACAAGTATATGTACAAGTACATGAAGTACATGTACATGTACCTGTGTATTTGAAGGGACAGGTACATGTGCAGGTTCATGTGTAAGTACAGGTGCGTATGCATGTACATATATCTGTACATGTACATTAATATCACCCGCGTCACTATGCATGCAAGTGGATATATATGTTTTCTTGCGAAAATTCGTATTGTGAGCAAAAGTCATTTGTTAAAACAAATATAAATACATGTCTCGGTTTATACTATTTAGTCAAATGGTCTTTTATTTACGTTTCAAACGTGTACAATATCTTACCTAAAACCATTCAGTGTTTATGTACTGTTTTTTTTAACCAGTTAACTTCAAAAAAATTCATAGCGTTTCAACATAGCCTTCTAAAATAGAACAAAACAAAAATTTAGGGACCACAAATCCGGAAAAAGCCTGAACTCTTTTCTTACAGCCAAATTACTCTAGTGAAATGGGCCTTTCGAAGCCTTTTTATAAATTTGTATGGTCCGCAAATACGGAAAAACGAGACACTTCTTGGATCACCGGCACAAATGTATATTTTGTTATTTGTTTTTAAAAAATGCTGTAAGGTGATCTTTTTCTTAAAAAAGTATAAAATCTTTTGCTGATAAAAAATTAAGTAACCGGCAAACGAGATATTCCGCCTGCGGGTAAGTAACTCTGGTAAATATTTAACTCTACTCTATGTAGGGAGAGAGAGGGAGTAATGGATACCCAAGTCCCAATAGAAATTCTAGAATATCCCAACCCCACGGTATTTAGTGGAAAAAGTTAATCAAAAAAATTTCAATTTTCAACTTTCTCAGCCTTTCACACACTGATCCAGGGTTCCAGACATCCATTGTCTTCACTGACTTCAGTGACCGTCACCGCTGTCACCGCACTGCAAACCTTCATCCGCCGTTTTATGTAGTCGTTTACGAGTTTTAGTATTGTTTTTTTTAAATAACCATTTTTCGTTAAAAAATGCTTCTAAAACCACAGGAATGTCACAAGACTCAGGAGAGAGAGAAGTGCAACCGCACAGCCGCACTGCAATTCTGCACACTCACTTCAACCGAAGAAAAAAATGTTTCAGAACTTTTCGTTTTTAGAGAGTGTTCTTGTGTACAGTGAATTTATTCGCGTTGTGGTTTTATTTTGTGTAGTGAATGTATCTATACGGCAAAGCTGAACGTAAAATTATTAACGCCTGATTCAGTGTCAAACCGCTTCCGGTCCATCTGCAAAGGCAGGGTTGATATTTATGGGCCTCTCCAAATAGACCTCGGCACAGAAAATGGACCAGGGAGCATCAATGACAGTTAAGACGTCATATTCCATATACGTATCGGTGAATCAAGTGAAGAAACTAAAAAACACGGAAACACAAGTGATGCCTGTCTCTCTGAGGGTTTTAAATAGTATGCTTTGATATCAGTGTCGGACGTGAGAAACATAGCGAAAGATTCTACGTGTAAATCTATTTTGCAGTAAACGGTACCCTTTTGCCTTAACTCTTTCTCTTCTGTATAACCCTTGTACGCCCATAGGCACTGTGATACCTGCAGTCCTATCAGTGCATCTACATCTCCTATAAACATGTCCTGATCGTCTTTATCTATTTCTGTAGATACTTGCAGCTGAAATGGAATACGACACCTCAGACTAGAGTCAATGTTCTGTTGAACTTAATCGTGAATTAGTGGATCGATACTTACTGAATATTAAATATCGGTTGGTTTGCACTGTAGTTTTGTTTATACATAATACAAATTTCACATGTGACTACCCTGCCGATATTCTTGTTTCTATCTACGTTCCATTTGATCCCGTTGTTGTTTATTCTAGGACAATTCTGGTTTGTCCTGTTCTGTTTACAAATTCCAGGTCCAAGAGATCTTGTCCTGTTCTGTGATTTGACTGATTTCATTAACCACATATTTCACTAAATTCAAAAATAAATAAAAATAACCTGGTTCAAATATAATTATTTACCTGGTTCTTCCGGACTGCCGTATTGAGACATTCGTGCCGGACTTGTTGGCCACCTCTTTCGGACTGTGTGAAGTTTACAACCAGCCTAAGTTAGATTGTAAGACCTACGAGGTTTGGGCAGACGAAAGTAAAAGGAGGTCAGGTCAAGTTTATTTAACTTAGGTTGGTTGTAAACTTCACACTAGTAAAGTGAAGGTGACAACCAACGGACCAACGGTATTTATATGGTTCCTGGGCTTTTCAGTTATTGCTGGCGTTCAAGCATTTGGCGCGCAAACGCCCAGGTGGTTAGGTCAATGGTTTTACTTTCGTGTAGAAGCTTGTAGCCCGAGGGTTTTCCGTTTTACACTTTTCCTTATTCTATATTTTCAAATTTGGAGAGTCTCTACTCTATGTACAACATATTTATTGGTGTATTTGTGGTCTACTATTTTAGTACATATTTTAGAAATGGAGGTTTGTTTGTTGACTGCGAGTCTGCGACTACAATGTAGATACATACATACCTATGTACAAACTCCATACATGATACTGGATACTAAACCCTACAAAAAACAACTTTTAGTACATATATACAATGTCCATTAAATATATTTAATATATTGACTTCCTTTCAAGTTCCTAGCGGGAAATATTTAATAAAAACCGACAGACAACGAGATAAAATCAATAAATACCGAGCTCACTGCTCAGCTATCCGACAGTACGGGTAGGATAGTAATGGTCACCACTCATCACTGTCACCAGTCACCTCCAAATCCAATTTATTGATTGTTTTTAAAAAAAAAAAGGATTTCAAGTTGCCACAGTTGCCATTTAAAATACGCTGCCGCAGCTAAATACGCATATTTACATTCTTGTTGATTCTTATTTAGTTGTATTTAATTTACCAATGGAAACAATTGGATCTTGACATCGATCTTTCATTAAAATGAATCGAGAGTAGAAACAGATACATACAAACAATAAATATATTTTTGCCATTTGGAAATAGGCCGCTCGGGCAGCTTTACTGGTTGTTTGTATAACACTCCTTGGAATTTCTGGACACAATCTCTCACAATCATATTGTATTCTAAGGTTTCGATTAAAGAATGCCATTCTAAAATTTCCGGTACTCTTATGGATACAATGTACACAATACCGTACAAATTACAATGTAGTCGCCTTTTGTTCACTGTACCGCGTGTGGGGTAGAATTGGGGGAATCAGGTTTTTGACTGGCCACGAAAACACTTATTTTATTCCACACCGCTCACACGACGAAACGAATAGTTTTTAGGCTTGGGCATTTAAAAATATTTTTCTCAAAAACATGAAATGCGTAATAGATCAATGACATGAAATATAAACGGAAAAAAAAATAGAGTGAACTGACAGCGAGCCACGGATCATTCCTGTTCAGTTGAAATTGATAAAAGCGGGAGGCGAATGGCATGTTGGGATCACTAGTTTAAAACCTGGGGTATGTCGGGATCACAAGTGTGGCTCACATATTAAATTGTGTATTCTGAGGTTGCTAGAATGTACTCTGACGAAGCTATATAAGCTCTAGTATGCTCATGAACACCCCTAAATATTTTCGTACCTTTCACGATCAGGTCAAACGTTGCACAAGGTGCTATGGAAATGAATTCGACACTCGATGATGAAGATCGGCTGTTTTGCGACAAGGCGAAAAGGACAACAAAAGAATTATCTGTGATCACAATCCTCGAAGAGATGTGGCAAACAAATGAAGAAGAGGTAAGATATTAGCAGTGCCAGTGCGATTGGTGCTGTGATGCTTACATATTGTAGAGCATAGTGATGACTATCGTCATTTATGTTCAACCCTATGTATATATTTATAGATATCCGGTGGACTAGATTTCGGGTCCCAACTGTGAAGGTTCTCCATGTGCGCTTATTTGAAACAAAATATACTATTTATTCATTTCTTACCCATTGTATAGATTGAATTAAATATCGCAATGTAGCTGTCTACGTATATATTTGTCTGGTAAAAACTGGGTTCATAGCAAGATAGTGCTGGTATAAAGCCTACCTGTATAGATGATCATGCTGGTGGTGTGGCAATTGCGTTCTCAAATCCCTGTAGCAGCACAGTCATATTGATTGAAATAGTAAGTAGGTATCTGAATACGAACTGAGATATGTGGTCGTTCAACCGATACCTAAAAAAATTCCTTGACTTCGACGTCGACGAGGAAATTGTTTGTGACTTATTTAAGCGATTTATAGCATTACTATTTGCTGACACATTCACATAGCGCAGTGCAACTAAAAAGCTCGTGGCAACGACACACTGAAACAGATCCGGCTATCACGGAAAATAGTACCTACAACGCTGTTCTGATCGCTTTCAGGAGTAAATACTGGTAGTTTCCTCAACTCTCACCACGCTGTATTCTGATTTTTATTTCTATGTAGGGTGCTAATACTGAAGGGAGCCACCATCACTCAACAAATTGTCCCGAGAACAAAGTAGAAACACACGGTAGAACCGTAGACGTGAAAGGCCCCAAAACTAGCGGTGAACTGTTGTCAGATACTTCTAGAATCCCAAAGGTTGTAGCAGCAAGTGTCAACCTACAGAATGCAAAATTAAAACGGCATAGAAAATATACATACCAACAAATCGACGAAAGAGTGCCCCGGTTTGTATACGCCCGCCCCAAACCCAAAGCACACCAGTCAATGTCGCTCCCACTCCCGGGACGGCATGGACAGACATGTATGGGTTTTTACGATTTAGAGGGCATTGGGCTATCACAGGCAGCTTGGTTGCGCCAGTGCGAGACCCGGATTAAATCCATGCCAATTCTAGATAAGACTTTGATACCTCGCCGTACACTTTCGAATACGGAATCCCAGGGATCAAGAGAGACTGTCAGTATGACACAGAATCCTTCTACCGAGTCTAAGCGGTTACTCACAGACTCGCGAGACGCGCAGCAGCAATTGCACACTACGAGTGCAGGGAATTGGCAAGGCGCAGGCAAGCCCCGCATGACATCGATCTCAAAGAGAGCCGAAAGTACCGAGACGAATGCACTTCAACGGCACACAAATACTCCGTCGTCACCACTGACACCCGCTCTTGCTAAACCGAGTTTTGAATTTCGAAAATTAGGCACAAGTGTTGATCATATCACAACCCGAAACCGGGCTATGCCCCCACCGCAACCTCCACTTCTGAAGCATTCCTTCTCTATGCCAGACTCCACCAGAAACAAGCACCCGCCATTAGTTCAACAACTCCGGCAACCGGAGTTGGCCGTGGAGCAAACACTGATAGCTCATGGACTGTCCGAGTCTCAAGAAGCAGAGGCGAGCTGGGAACCCCAGGTGTCATTTAATAAAAAGGGACTAGTGTCAAACACTGAACAACCCTTTGACCAACCAACGACAGGTTCTGTACAGCCGGCATCAGCTACTGAGCTGCCAGAGACGCGAGGTAGTGTGACACAATCAGAGGCCCGCGTCAATGTGTATTTTCAGGCAACATCTAATAAAGTAGGTGGAAGGATGCGGCAAATAGTACAGCTCTTCGAGGAGATGGCCCGTGCTGAGCAAGCGGAGTGTGAGCCGCTGTTGAAGCGACTACAGACTCTGCTGGCTGGCACGATAGGGAAGAATACAGGGGCAGCCCAGCCGCAAGGAACAAAGGGAACGGGCACTGAGACTGCGGTTGCCATGGTGATGGGTGGAGAAAACCTTGGAGGTGGCCATGCGGCACTGGAAAATCCACTGGAGCATGTGCAACAGGCTCAAAGGCACATGGACCAGGACCCCGTTTACGAACGTCACCAACGGAGACAGCTATCTAAGGAACAAAGCAACAAACAGAAGCACTCTCCAGACACACAGAAAGTTGAACAGGAAGGACAAGAGATCCGATATGTTACACGAGCGCTAAACCAGATGCAATGCAGTCAGCCTACGACGACGCCACGACGCGATGTAAACGCCTCTGCGGAGACGAGGAAGCAGAAAGTGCAAGCGCAAGCGCAAGAGCCACCGCACGGACACCAAAGTGGCAGCAACGTGGCCGAAGAACAGCCGATATACATTACAGTAGCAACGCGTGGGGAACGCCAGGACGGGCCAATGGGGAACGAATGGCCGGTGTGTGAGGAGAAAACTGGAGATTACCGCAGAAAGAGACAGAGAATTGCGGCGCAAAACTGCGAAGACAGAGAAGCCCTGGAACAGGCCTTTGATCATTTAACGCCTTCGAAGGGTGCTGAAAACTTTAATCCCCAGCCCGGTTATCCGTATTCTAGTGTGGGAGCAGAAACGGTTTCGAGTCAATCACGCGGGTGTGAACGTTATCACAGACAGGTGTGTGATTCAACCAAGACATGTGAGGAGGACTTGGACCGAATGCAGGGAGGTGAACAGCGGCAGAAGCCTTATAGTGCTAGCACAGTCTCTCAACAACTGTGTGTACATAGGCGCACGTCTGATACATGTGACGGCAGACACAGTGTGTATGGAATATGCGACGCGAATGCCGATGTGGCCCAAACACTCGGGAAGACAGGTGGACCATGCGGAGGTGCATGGCACATGCCTGAGCACGCGAATGGGGGGTATGAACAAAACGGTGACAAACACAAGCAAGGGCCGGGCATGGACAAGGACGAGTACGTACACAAGCAGACCCAGCACACAACGACACACGACGGTTCGGATATAGGGCCGGATAAGCACAAGCACACAGGAGCTTGTGTGCATGATGTCCCAGTAACCCGTGCAGATGTTCACCATGGCAGGTACAACCAGGCACACCCAGTCGATCCATGCGCCCGGGATACTCAGAAACAGGCGAGGCCGGGGCATGCGCCGTTTGTACGTAGTTACACACCTCTGTATAGAGACCTAGCTATCAGGGCATCACGAACCGATACCATCAATACACAACGTGGTAGTGGGGACAGTCGCGAACTGAAGGAACGCCTGCATGACAGGTGAGTGATGGATGATTGGAGACTTCTTCCCGTTTAACGTTTTGCTGCACCTCGATATGCAGACCGCTAACCATCCCAGTTGAACAGTGCACACAGGGAGCACTTGTAACGTTGTGTATTGAGGTTTATAAGCGGGGGTAGTGGGTTCGTTAGCGGTCAGTTGCGTTGTGGGGTGGGATGTTAAGTACTGCTTACGGTTAGGTGTACGGGTAATTGGAGTATGCAATGTGAGGTTATAGTCATGGTAGTATCGCTAGCGCCCATGTAGGACAAGTTTATAGAAATCAGCACAATATAAACCACCCACACCACTGCCCTGTTTTACAGACAGGATGTCTATGGGGAGAGCACTGAGCCGCACCGTTTATTCCTCTATAGCATATCTGTTTAGTCATACATACATATGCACATCTAACGAACTTATTCACACATATACAGGACTAGTGTAAGGCAATCGCGCAGGCTGCGGACATTCTTGTGCAAAGCCACAATTCCCTCCAACAGTGACTGTGACTGTACAGATACCAATGCGATGCAACAGATAGGAACAACGCGCAAAGATATGGTCAGCTTGGTGTTTAGGAAGGTTTATAATATGGGGCTCGAGGAGGTCATTGCATCCGTAGAAGAGTATGTGAAAATCAGTTCATTGATGTATATGAGGCCACAGAGATAGGAGAAAGAGCTTGTATTTATATAAATATATCCATACACACACACACACATATATATATATATATATGTATATATATATATATATAAATGTATATATATATATATATATATATATATAAATATATATATATATATATATTGTATATATATATATACATATAAATATATAAGATTCATATATTCATATAACCAAGTAGTCATTACCATCTATATACATAAGCATAGATAGATAGATATGAATACA
>NW_014040276.1:27322-28512 GCF_001186125.1 Sphaeroforma arctica JP610 | reverse complement strand
ACACACACACACACACACACACACACACACACACACACATATATATATATATATATATATAATATCTGTATATATGTGCATATGGACTGACAAATTCATGCAGATATATATTTCCTGCTCGGGCTTACAGTACTGGGGTTTATACGTGAATAACATCATACCCCCACAAGCACGTCAGCACACTGTTGCACTCGAGCACATCATCGCCGCTACAACTAGTCATTGACATTGATTCATACTTACATAGTATACGACAAGTGTGATACATGGTACACGATTGGGTTTACTTATTGTCCTTCTTCTCGTGGTGACCTGTGTTTCGGTTCGTAGCAGGGCCCATTCTCTCCATACATCAGACCCAGAGGAGTCGACAGAAATTCTACACAGAAGTCGCTCGCCTGTACTTCAGAGTGCCACAGAGGTACTGAGCCAAGGCTTGACACGGGGTGCAAATGTATGTGCGTATCCGTAACCGGACAATGAAGGCATAAATCTGCATGTTAGGTGATTGGTAGCCTGAGATATTAATGTGTATGTGTAATGGTCACTGTACAACGAAGGTATGCACACGTATATCTGGTGGTTGGTAGAGTGAGGGATATCTGTGTAGGTATGTTCGCAGGTGTTTGCTGTGTGAGTACCTGAGCGTAGTGGTATCTCAATTGACGTAAATATGAAGTGTAGTGGTATCTATACATACGATAATATACTTGTACGGGCACCTACACACTGAACGTAGCGCCTAACAGACCATAGCACTAACCCTCAAACACACACACTCAAACGATCCCATTTAATGATATTGTGCACATCATCAATTGGCATTGTCAGGTCCAGACTATAGCTTTTATGCTCATACATACATGTTTAACAGACGCAATTCCCTCATACATACACATACGTATTTAACAGATATGTATCCCTTACACATACGTATTAAACAGAAAAGTATCTCTCATATATTGATTATTGATATTGTTTACTATATTTATCTCCATCACCTCAAAGGTGACCCCTATCGAATCGGAGCGATGCTGTGTACCTGTGCTCATGGCAGGTGACGAGTCCTCGGGACGTTTTTCAGGTCTAGGTACGTTGTTGATGGCATTGTGAGAAGGTGAGATATGAATGGAGAAGATACGCAAGAGTACTTGGAGATAATGAAAACTCCACTTTGGACAATAACACAC
>NW_014040276.1:23850-26657 GCF_001186125.1 Sphaeroforma arctica JP610 | reverse complement strand
ATATATATTCCTATATAGCGGCCGTGTTACATTCGACACTATAGACGACCAACACGTCATGCCTGCCACAACCAAAGCCAGTACAAGGCGAGCGATTCTCACGCGTGCGTCCCATATTCTGTTATTGTTTGCTGATGTGAAGATCCCACAGAAAAATAGGAAAATAGGCTACCTACTCATGACTACCTATCCATGGCTACCTATTCATGACTATGCAGCATTCGTAACACCACAGGCTGCCCACTAATAGGTCGTTTTATGTCTGAAGCCTAAAATACAGCAGCCATAATACGACAGACCAAGTATACGTTTGCTTGCAGATGCAATGTTCAGCAGATATCCAAAACCTAAAGCATGCGTGGAGACGACGTATTGTGAGACTATTCATCAGACCTTCAATTCGCCCCACACATATTTATTCGACACACATATGTTTCAAATAATGTAAAACAATGTGTATCATGTGGTAAACGCATGCGTATCCATGCACACCTCTACTTATATATACAACCAAGAGCTCAACCGAGACTCCGGCACACCCCCTGTACAGGCCTACCAGTAACCAGCACCAAGGACATGGTTAACCCACAGCCGGCCGAGTCAACCTCTCCATCCGAACCATGGAAGGTCAGCGTCTCTGCGCACACAGACGCCAACGCAAAACCCACACGCCGCACCAAGTCGCACACACACTGGGTCTTGGCCGACAAGAAAGAGGCACATCGGTAGGTATCACGCGGTCAAGCTGGTGTAGGTAGGGTAAATATATTTGTAGATAACGTAGGTATACATGTAGGCAAGGTGGGTGCTTAATGGTGGGTACCTGGAATATTCTTAGCTAGAACAAGGTATGGACTGAGGATATAAGCCATGTAGGTAAGGTGGGTACTTATTGGTTAGTACCTGTGTACCTGGTTTGTCATCCGCCAGGGTCAAGATGTGTGCAGTAGACTTATGCTGGTCAGGTAGGGATGGTGGCAGCACATATTGACCACTCTCTGTATTGCTACGGCGTATGGCATACACTGGGGTCCAACTCTGTAGGTAGCGCAGCAGAACATAGTGGAGCGTATGGGTTTAGGGTTGTTAGTGTTCTAGGGTTTCAGGGTTTCAGGGTTTAGAGGTTGACAGCCGTGTCTGCTGTTTATTGGCACGTGTCTGCATCGCCATCCGCAGCGGGTGCCTAGCTCAGGCCTGGCGAACCGAGCCCATCCCACCTTACTTGTACGTGATACTGTTCATTTAGAAGGTTATACCACCTTACTTGTATGTGATACTGTCCATTTAGAAGGCTATGGGGATAGGTTTAGTACTAGGGAATGACTTAGCAGGTGTGCGTAGCCAGCACCACTGACCTTAGGATGGTAGTGCGATACCCCAGTCTTTCTCAGATACATACCACAGGTCTAGTCCCGCAAGCCAGTCCGAAAATCAAAAACAGGACACAGCTGAATAGAAAAGGACCGCCGAGGACAAGCACTCGCACTCCTCTGTGTGTGTGTGTGTGTGTGGCGCACAGATACAGATACACAGTGTCACGTGTACTGTGGGTCTGAGGCCCTACAGCATCTACAATACCTCGACCGTAAACCTTCGCACGCAGACACATGCACAACAGGTGCATACTTTATCCCAGCTTTGTCGAGATATTCTGACCACCAACGCTACCCATTAGATGTTCTGACCACCAACGCTACCCATTAGATGTTCTGACCACCAACGCTACCCATTAGATGTTCTGACCACCAACGCTACCCATTAGATGTTCTGACCACCAACGCTACCCATTAGGTGTTCTGACCACCAACCCTACCCATTAGATGTTCTGACCACCAACGCTACCCATTAGATGTTCTGACCACCAACGCTACCCATTAGATGTTTTGACCACCAACCCTACACATTAGATGTTCTGACCACCAACCCTACCCATTCCGGTCTGTATAGGGAGGCAGTTAAGCGCACGCGCCGAGCAATAGACGAAGCAATGAGAGATCTCTCCCGTATGCTGATGTCTACCGATCATCTGTTCACGCGGGTGTGCGTGTTCTTTTTCTATGTATTAGACAGACACTTGTATTGCCTAAGCGTATTGTCACACGGTTACATCACAGTGACCTTGTGCACACGAGAATATATATGAGTGATCCCAGATGTGAGGTACTACAGTAACAGTATCAAACTATCCCAGATGTAATACAGAGGGAAGCTTATGTATGCGTGCGTACTATACAGAGGTAAGCCTATGTATGCGTGCGTACTGGTTTTATCGGATGGGCGGGTACGGCACCCATGCCCTTGTGACTGACAACATTTACGCATACAGGTTGTGCAAAGAGTTCAGGTTGTTTCCTGCGCTCGGATCATAGACAAGTGTACTTGTGCGCGCGTATTGCAGCGAGCACAGGGAGTGTGACTATATGACGTTTGTGGTCTATATGTATAGAGGAGGTGAAACTTCAACCAATGTGTAGACACTGATAAAATCTGCGCCGAACATACATAAACGTGGAACGGTATATGTGTGCGTTTAAACCAAAGTCTACCAGTGTCAATGATTGACAAACTGACAAAGTGCATAGGCTCAGACTGAAAAGGATTTTATCGTCGCAGAAGGAGAAGAGAGGTGCGAAGGTGAACAAGTTGACGATCAAGCACAATAGCATAGTGGAATTGGGTAAGCTCGGGTGAAAGCAGTTTTCTATTTATGGATTATACACACACACCTACACGGACACGCACATACACTCACACACTCACGCACGCACACACACATACACATACACACATATATATTATATTTATTC